>NC_067139.1:56802637-56908011 GCF_903995435.1 Acomys russatus | reverse complement strand
GATGGCTCAGAGTGATGCCCAGATCTGGGAGGAAAGGAAAATAAAACCGAAGCACAATCTATCTCTGATCTCAGAAGTATTCTAACTGGTTCTGAGAAATAAGCTGGTTCTAATTTTCACTAAACAATGGTGTCTGGCCCTCATTTAAAAAAGGCATTTTCATCAAGGATGTGCCTATCGGTGCTTCAGCAACAGGGAAGCATTTGGGAATAAGGCTTAGGGGGTAAGATTTAGATTTAAGCTTTCTTCAAAAACCCTTTAGCAGCAGGCAAATCCAATGGCTTCAGAATTAATTATTTTGAAGTCAGTCCTGTTTTCAAGGGCAAAGGAAAGGAGTTGGGGGTTGGGACTGGATTCAACCAAAGACGAAAAGATAGTAATTTTTGATAATTTTTAGAATTTCCTAGAGGTAGGAAACAAAGAAAGAAAGAAACAAACAAACAAACAAAACTTAACTCATTTCCAATTGAGAGCCACCCCCCAAACTACAGAAATCTAGGGGCCAGGTTTCTTTTTTTTAAGGTAGGGCATAGCATTAGAGGTGTACGCTCGAGACAGAGGAGAAATGGGAGGAAAGCAAAAGTTAGATTAATTCAATGTCTCCTCTATCACACTATGTTTAATCTTTTATCTTAAAACATCAACAACAACACATCACAAGGAGAAGGTTATTCTGCACAGCTCTCTTACTTCTAGAAACAGCCCAGTGTCAACACTCAGGGGAGCATCATAAAGATTCTTTCATTTTCAGGCATAGCTGGAATTTCTGAACCCATTTCATGTCACCTCTGGGTTTCCTGACAGCTGTTGAAGAGGAGTTAAGGTATTTCTCAGCAAATTGATTTATGAGACACTCAGAAGTTGTCAGGGATGGGATGGAGGGGTCCCTGACTAATGAGAATTCTCTGCTACCTCTGGGATCTGAGTGACATTTTACTCCAGAAGGCTCAAAGACACCGGAAGGAATTAAAAGGAGAATAGGGAGCAGAGAGTCAGGAAAAGGGTTTGAATTAGCCACCCTTTCAAGTGCTTTGGGCCTGAGACAAGGCCCCACCAAGGGCCTTATGACGTGGCAGGAAAGGGGGGAGTACCACTGTGAGCTTTTTTTTTTTTTTTTTTTTTTTTTTTTTTTTTTTTTGAGACAGGATCTCTCTGTGTAGCCTTGTCTGTCCTGGACTCACTTTGTAGACCAGGCTGGCCTCGACCTCACAGCGATCCGCCTGCCTCTGCCTCCTGAGTGCTGGGATTAAAGGCTTGTGCCACCATGTCCGGCTTTTGCACCACCACGCCCGACTTTCACTGTGAGCTTTCTAACAAACCCTTGCAGAGCTTAGGCTACTAGAGTAAGACTTCAGTGGTGAAATATTGTCCGAAGGGAATGTGGTACCACCGATGGCCCATTTCTTTATAAGCTGCGGTGCTGGTTCTCTCATTCACACACCCAACAAGTGTCTGATAAAAGCCTACTGGAAGCCTACACTTGTGCTAGCTCTGGAGAAGATAAACAGTGAGCACCACGAGGTCACATGGGCATCTTCCCTTTTGGAGACCACAGACTAGCAGGGCAAACATTCATTTGTTACAGGGGCTAAAAGCTAGATACACAAACAGTACAAAAGGACTGGCTGCACAGTGTGATCCAGCTAAGAGGGTTCCAGAAGGCTTACTTGAAGAAGTGACATGGCATTGATGTTGACTGAAAGAGCCAGGAAAGAATAAAAGAAAAAACGTGTTGCAGGCAAATGGAAGGGCATGTGCAAGGCAGAGAGAACACTGGTCTCAGTTTGTCTTCATCCTGATGTCAAGGAGAGGCAGGTGACAGTTTCAGCAGTGAAGGCTGCAGGGTGGTGAAAACCAAATGAGACATCTTTAGAGCAGGTTCGGTTCTGATCAGTGATGTAAAGAAGGGCCCAGCTACCTGCTATATTCCTCAGCCTAGACACCACCACCATAGTGGGAGGGGACTTCAGCCAGACTGCAGGCAGAGTGCCGAGGTTGAGAAAGTGAGTGAAGCCTTCTGTCAAAGGGCCTTGCTTTAGCTAGCATCAGCTGAACATCTCAGGAGATGAGACAGCCTGCTATGAGTCTTGACTGTAGCCTTAATGAAAGCTGCAATGCTTCTAGAGTCACAAGCCAACCCCTGGGAATCCTTGGAGGCTACAACACTGGATGCCGATATGCATGTGTGGAGGGACCTAGGGCTGTGTTAGTATGTTGTGCTTTGTGATTACGGAGAATGTCTAGCCCAGAGCAGGCCTCTCTTTTTTTTTTTTTTTTTTTTTTTTTTTTTAATTCTTTTTTTTTCCATGTCTCATTTTTTTTTATTAATTTATTCTTGTTACATCTCAATGTTTATCCCATCCCTTGTATCCTCCCATTCCTCCCCCCCCCCATTTTCCCATTATTCCCGTCCCCTATGACTGTTCCTGAGGGGGATTACCTCCCCCTATATATTTTCATAGGGTATCAAGTCTCTTCTTGGCTACCTGCTGTCCTTCCTCTGAGTGCCACCAGGTCTCCCCCTCCAGGGGACATGGTCAAATGTGAGGCACCATAGTACGTGAGAAAGTCATATCACACTCTCTACTCAACTGTGGAGAATATTCTGACCATTGGCTAGATCTGGGAAGGGGTTTAAAGTTTACCTCCTGTATTGTCCTTGGCTGGTGCAGAGCAGGCCTCTCTTAGCAGACCAGTCTCGAGAGGCCTGCACAGCTCACCTCACCTCACCCCATGCAGATTGCTCCATCCCACTGCAGCCCATCCTGCCCCACTTGCATCTGCCACACTTCTGCTTGGCCAGCTCACCTCTTGTCCATTCCCAGAAGCCTACTGGCTTGCCTATTGCTTCCTGAGTCAAACCTAGTCTAATGGTTTTACACAGGCAGTCCCTTCCACATGACAATCCTGCCAAGTTCCTTCTCTCCTTGCTCTACCTTGGCTCAAAGCTCTCCTCCCTTAGGAAGTTCTTTCCATTTGCCCTAATTTTAATTCTTTGCCTCCAATCTGCCCCCATCCGCTGCCCTCCCTCCTGTTCTTCTTTACACTAATTTATATTTTATTTTGTTTTTTTACCCTGCAGTTACTAATCTTGTTGTTTCCTGCCTTTATCCCATGATTAAAATTAAGTTCTGTAAGGAAGGTGTCTTCACTAATTATAGTTCCTAATATATATTTCAAAATTGTCTGTTACTCTAAGACACAGTAGCTACTCAGTAAATACTTGCCACATCAAATACCTACAGGGCACTCAGCCTCACCAGAGACACAAACCCTTCTCTCATCTGAGCCCTGAGGTACTGGGATTGGCTTCCTTGGATGACATTTGTGAATTGTGAGACCAACAGCCTGTGCAAGGTGAGGAGTACACCGGCTTGGGTTGCCTTTCTCCTGATCCCTAGGAGAGCTAAAGAAGGCCAAGCCTGCTTGCTCAGCAGTTTGAATTCTTTACATCCTGATTGTAGCCCCCTGCCTCATTGCCTCCCTATCTCTCTCTCCCTCCCTCATCCTTTCTCCCTCCCTCTCCTAGTCCTCAGAAAGGGGAGCCCTCCTCCCCTAACACCTGACCTCAGCCTAACAAGTTTCACCTGTACTACCTGTATCCTCTTCTTCTGTGGCCTTGCAAGGCAGCCCTGCCAGGGGGAAGTGATCAACACTGTGGGACCAGAGTCCATGTCAGCAGTAGTCCCTACTCCCCATAGTGTGGGGCCCACAAGGAGACTGTGCTCCCTGTCTACAACATCTGAGCACAGGGTCTAGGTCCACATCATACATGGTCCTTGGTTGGTGCATCAGTCTCTGTATTGTAGTGTGGTCATCCTGCATTATGTGGCTAATATGTGGCTGATATCTGCTTATGACTGAGTATATACCATGTGTGTCTGGGTCTGGGTTACCTCACTCAGGATGCTTTTTTCTAGTATGTGGTACCCATACATACAACTCAATTAGAATATAAGGTTTACTTCCAATACTTCGAAAGTTCTATTGCAGGCTGTCTAGGATAATTAAGTAATATAAATTAATTGTTAGTTGATCGAATCATGGTCATGTCAATTACTAGTCTATTTTTAATCATAAGAATCCATATCCTACAGATAGCTATGATTCTATAGCTACAAAAGGTAAAATAGTTAGATAAGGTCTTCAAAAACCTCAGAGATCTACAGAATATGGCAAAGATGTTTTTATTATTTTTACGATTCTTTGACAACAAGACAGGTTAACTGTTGGCAACACCCAGCCTATCTCAAAGAAGATGTTGAGCATCAAAGAACCCTCCTTATGGAAATGGCTCCAAATGTGGCAAACCAGCCACTGGGGAAAAGGTCCTTGTTTCAGCCATAGACAGAATTCTACCTAAAAATGGGCAAACCTGGATGCAGGCAGAGCCAACAGCCAAACTCTGCTGAGATAGGGTAAGCAAGTCCTCAATAGTTCCTGCCTCACAAATATGTCTGTCAGATATATTGGGTCAGAAGGCTGAAGATGATGCTCCAACATCATAGAAAGTCTTGGGTGACTGTTAAGGCAGGAAACTGTCTCTGTCATTTTCTTATTTTGGAAGCTGCTAACCTGAACTTCCTGTTTACTCAGGTAATTAATTTTTATTCCTTCTCAAGTCTCTGATGGGGTTGATGGCCAGCTAGTTTAGTTTTACAAGTAAGCTTAGTTGTTTAGGGGTTAAGATGTTTTCAGGTTTAGATAGATGTTTTAAGTTGATAGAGATGAGATATGATAGATATTGATTCACATTCAGAATTTTAGACTCACCAAGATAGGAAAGATGTTTTCTTCAAGGTTGCCAAACTCAAATAGACAAAACATTATGAATGTAACATATTTAGAATTCCTGATTGTTTTGTGGTTCTTCTTGCTGTATGTAGTTTATTGTATTTATATGTAATAAGATAAATAAATATGTAAAAAAAAAAAAAGGTAAAGTTAAAGAAGGCCAAGCCTGCGCAAGGTGAGGAGTACACTGGCTTGGGGTGTCTTTCTCCTGATCCCTGGGAGAGCTAAAGAAGGCTAAGGCTACTGCAGTATTCAGCAGCCATGGACCCCAGCTCTGCATTGCAGGATGGGTGCTATGGCAGCAGTTAAGCCGTTTGGCCTCTTGGAATGCTGGCTCGATCAGTTTCAAAAAGATGTTGCTGCATTTCTCATCATGGTAGAAAAACAAATGAGTCCCCAGACCTAGTAGAGAGCTTGGCATAACACGATCAGGATGTAAAGTGAATAAACGATAAACAAATTAATTAGTAAAAGAGATAAGATAGCTGCTGGTGAGGAAAAAGGACATTATGCTTTGTGTGTATATGTGAGAGTGCGTGTGCATGCATGCATGCATGTGTGTATATGTGAGCGTGTGTACATGTGTGAAAGTCTGTGCATGAGTGTGTGTGCATGTGTGTATGCATGTGCATGTATGTGCATATGCATGTGTGTGTGTGTGTGTGTGTGTGCACGCGCATGGTGTGCACTTGGCATGGTGCTTGGCATCTAGTAATCATGCATTCCCACAGCAAATGTTCTTTGAGTGCCTACTTTATGCTGAGGGAGGCTCAATGACTGGTGATTCATGAACGAACTCCTGTTCGGTCACCCAGGACTGGACAGTAGAGAGGCTGCCTGTAGAAGATACACTGACTAGAATGGTGGTTCGTATAACATGGTGTATCTCATGAACCAGAAAGCCTCACTACCTGTTCAGACACAGAGGCAGCTGGCCCCATGACCTTCCTTTCTTTTCCGTCATCCCTGCCTTTAAGAGACCTATGCTCTCCTCAGCCAGCCAAGAAGTGAAAAGAGATCTCAGCTCATCTTCCCTGGCTAGCATCTATCTCCACAGGCCGTACCCACAAACCAAGCCTATTTAATGAGCATTATGGGCTGTGACAGGGCTCTAGGGCTCTTTCCATGTCTGCTTGGTGTTCTCCAAATGCTTGAGAGCTAGGAGAAGGGGAATGGGGAGGCTAGGGGCCAGTTTCCCTCTGCTCTCTCCACCATGCTTCAACAGTACGGGCTCAGTGAGCTGTTAGTCCCATCTGTGTACGTGACAATGGCAACAAAACAAACATTAAACTGCCACTGAGGACCAGGTGCTGAGAATTAGTATTTGTAGTAGCAGTGGCAATAGCAGAAGGAGTAGACCACATAGATACCACAGCCCTTGTCATGTGCTGGGCACAAGCAAAGCACTTTGTATACCTCCCAAGTCAAGTCCAAACCAGTTTACTAAACTGATACACAAAGGAAGAAAATGAACATCAGGGAGAAACCTACAATCCTCCAGATACCTAATCTAGAAAACAGATTCAAAGGAAGCAGTTCAAGCCGGGAGGTCTTGGTAAAAGCCACTTAAGCCTGTGTGGCCTATGCAATGTGCCTAGCCTCTCTAGACAATGCCTTTCTCTCTCTAAGGGCATCAACCCCCACCCCACCCCCACACACACCAGTTACTTGGGGTTTGATGAGTGAACGCACGCAAAGACCTCAGATTCATTCTTAGCCCATGGCACAAGTTGACAACTATTAGACATTACTTATGACATAATCAAACTAACTGAGCCCAAGAACTCCAGGGTGACACTGTTTTGATATCTTATCTATGTATTTAAGCAACTACTTCAGGCTTATAAAGTTCAAGAACTTCACAACTTCTGGAAATACCTTTTTACTTGTCACTCAGGATTTCTTCTGCATGTGGCAGGGTATATGTGGGGCAAGTAGTCCTAAAGCCCAAGGCATCCTACTAGCTGTGGGTCTTTGGGCTACATAATTCCACACCCTTGAAACTGAGTTATATTCCCTTAAAAAGAGAAAATTCTGACCCCTATGTGCAGAGCTGCTATGATGATTACGGGGGAAAAAAATCTCTGAGAGACCCTGAACACAAATCCTGTACCACAGCAAGCACTCAATAAATGGGAGAGAGAACTAACTTTACAAGTAAATGAACAATTATTCTTAGAGTCATAATCACTTGCAATGGAGATACCAAATGTGGGCTTTTTTTTCCCCTGGTAGGTGGGGCAGGAGGAAAGATGTAAAGCTACACATATGGCTAGAAATCCACCCTCCTCTTTTGCTTTCTTTTCCATAAAAACCCTTCTAACTTTACCTCAATCTAGGTGGAGCCTAACACACACAGCTAAGATGTCTGAGTGTCCTATACCTCCAAGCTGAACCTGTCTCAAGAATGAGGGCTCTGCATGGTTTCCCTCAGTTCCCACTGCCACCCCAGAATGCATTTTTATGATGCTGAGGGAGAAAGAAAAGCATCTTTAAAATGTCTTAGTTGTTAAAGTAGAGGGTGATATGAAGAAAAAAAATGTACCTAAGAGATAGAATGAAAAAATAAGGTCCAGTAACACTTCCAGCACCTCTGTGGCTTGGCAGACTGACCAATCTACATGACCCTGAATAGTGGCCACCGAGTTTGGAACCATTGGGGAAAGATAAAACACAAGAAATGATACTGCAAATCACAAAATGATACTGTCTTCTGTGGTCACAGACTTCATGACCACGAAGTCCTAGAAATTTGCACAAGAGGTGACAAGATAGGAGGTAGCTCTGCACTCCCACCCGCCTCAGTGGGGTGTGTTTCCTTAGCAGCTGACTGACCTGAGACCTTTGGCTCATGTATGCATCGTAGCTGGACCCGTGGTACTTGGCCGTAAAATCTGGGCTGTAGCCAGCATCACAAGTGCACGGTATATTTGAGCACGGGGGCTGTTTTCTAGGCCTATAAACCTGTGGGAGAAAGCTACAATGGTTAGGTGCAGGAGGGGAGGATGCTAGGTGCTCAGGGAGGGAATCAGGGAGAAAGCAAAGGATGCTCATCTTGACTTTCTGAGGCCAAGTGATTGGAAAACTCAGTGTAGAAGATGCACAGCCCCAAACAAAGAGGTCAGATAAAAGCAGTCCCTGCGCCTGGGGGCCAATGCTAGTGAGGCATGCCACCCCGTGGAATGGCCGCAATGGCTGGCAGCAACTGAGGCCCTCCCTCTGCAAGGAGAAGGTGCCCAGGCGTGGCAGTGTTCTCTCTCTGTCTTTCAGCAAGGCAGTCCCTATAGGAAATGGACTCAAGCTCACTGCCAAAGAATGCCTTTTCCTTCCTGAGGAGGGGAAGAGTTGGCATTTTGCAGGTCGAGGAGGTTTAATCCAAGGTACTGTGTCCAGCACAGTTCATCTTAGCAGCCAAAGTGTCAGTCCCAGGACCCCAAATCCATGTAGACACTCTACACGGTAACCATGTGCCATTTGGAGAGTTTCAAGGCCACAGGTTCTGGGTGAGGTGTGGCAGTCACCTTATGAGGCCACACACCACTGAGCTGAGTCGTTTTTTATAGAGTAAGAATCTGAAGGAGTATTTTTAACCACTGCTTTACCAAAGTCCTCAGCATACACAGAAGTGACTTGCCCACCCTCCACACATGTTGGGGAGAGAACACAGGCATAGGTAAGTTCTCTCTACCACTGAGCGACACCTGGGTCCTTTCCCAAGGTATGTATGGAGAAGAAACAACATCTGTAGATTTCAGTGATGGTTTTCCAGTATACTTCAGATACAATTAATTTCTACTTAAGCTGCTTCCAGAAACCCCTCCACAAAGCAAAGAGCTTTCTGTAAAAGTTAGAACTGTCTCTCTTCCCATTTCTGTAAGGCAAGCACAATGGCCTAGAGAGAAGGAATAAAGGATAACGGGGTCGAAGGGGTGACTATAAATTAGACTAAATAATGGCAGACAGGTCTCTAAGCCTAGTCTAGTGGGACTAGAGCTGGGAGATGCTCTGTCACTGAAAGATACTAGGGGAAACAGCTGAAGAGCAAAAGCTGGAAGAGGAGAGAGAAAAGAAGGAAGTTTTGGAACTAGATGAGGGGAGTTCTTCCTAGAGCCCAGAGAGTGAGCAAGATCCAAGGGAAAGAGTCCCAGAGTTTAACGAGGCACTCCTAGGATTTAATTAGAAACGGAAGTTTACTGAAAGGAAGAGAGCTGAGAGAGCTATGTCTGCAAAGATGACGCTAATATAAAAGAAAGAAAAGCAGTGCCAGCTGCAAACCACACAAGCCGGGCCGCCACATGCACATCAACACAGAGCAGCAGGAACATGGTGTTCTAGCGACAGTGCAGGCTGTTTTGCTCCTACCTGGTTGCAGCTGCTTGAGCCTGCAGAATGGACCCGGGAGAGCGAAGAAGAATGGCAAAACCCAGGGAAAGCACCGAGGAGGCCCCAGACCCAGCAAGACACACCTTGCGTGCAGGACGCCCCACCTGCTGCTTTAGCTGATGCACCAGTCGGTCTTTCTCCCGCTTCAGCGCCATGACTTCGTCCTGGGTCTTTTTCTTTTTGGAGGCAGACAATTCCAGCAAGGCAATGTTTGCATCTTTTTCACTGATGGCCGCAAGTAGTGCTTCCTGTCTGGTGAGATAGAGATGATTGTGATCCTTTTTTTTTTTTTTTTTTTTTGCAAAATGAGAAACACAAACAAAACAAACAAACAAAAATCCTCAAATAATTGGGATTTGTAAATTCAGTTGAGCCGCGAACTATTTTCTGTGTGGGAAAAGAAATATCCACGGTACTTAAGGTGAAGCACATTTTGCTTTTCGGATGGTCAAGGTAGCTGGGTCAGAATCACTAAGACTGGCTCATTGTATCATGGCAAAAGGGTTCTTTCAAAGGCTTCAGAGATACAGCTACAAATTAGAAATGGGAAGGGATCAAGATGAATGTATATTCCTAACACAGCTCTACCAAGCCACCCATCAAGCCATCCATCATCTGCCAATAAGGCTCCCTGTCTCCAAGGCACCCCAACAAAACCAGGCAGCAAATTCATTACCACATGACATGTTTTCATCCCATGTCAGCTAGAGAGCTTTACAAGGATCTCCTATCCATTTTCAATTTGTTTAGTTAATGTGACCCTTGATTTCATTTCATAGGCACTACCTGTGTCACACAGCTCCTCAGCCTCCAGATTTTAGGCCCAATGTGTCTCCAGTTACCATCTCTCACAGTGATGTCCCACCTGCCACCCTGTACCCCAGTTTAGAACTTGCCACATCATACTATTTAATTTTCCCATGGTTCTCTTCGTCACTTGACAGGAGAGCATGTATTTACTACTCGTGATGTCCTATCAACTTAAGACCTCATTTATCCTTCGTAGTTCCAGCTTCTAGAAAGAGCTGTGAGTGATCAGAATCATTGGTTCTACTAATAGATGTGCTCATTTTTTCATTTTATAAACTTCAAAAACATAATTGTTCTTCCTCTTCAAAATAAGAAATCCAGAGACTGAATGAAAGATGGCTCAGCAGGTAAAGGTACTTGAGCCATGAGCCTGATAACCTGTGTCCAGTTTCCTGGGACCCAAGTCCACAAAGTTGTCTTCTCATTTCCACATGAACACTATGACACACATGCTACCCTCACCCATCATGCATCCAAGGATGTGCATGTACCTGCATGTGCACATGCACATACAAAGAGAAACACAACTAATAAATAAATATTAAATATTTGCCTCAATTTATTTATGACCGCTGGCTATTTGGAAGTTTCAAGTGGTTTCCTCCCATTTTTTTAGAGTTGCTTTTTAGAAATATACTTGTTACAAACTGCAACCTGGGATGGTATGAGGCATTTTTTGACAAGCAACTGACTTTCTTGGGTGTGTTTCATGGATGCTCTTCTCTGTCCCCACCACCTGGGTCCCTTATAAAACATTCTTGATGCTTCAGAAGACCTCATAGCTCCAGGGGAGCCTTGATCATGGGAGTTTTGCATGCATATAAGTTCCAACACTAAAACCTGGTCATGTGTTTGGGCTGTATTTTCTCATCCCTATTATCAGAATTGCCTTCTTCTAGGTGTTTGGACAAGGAAGCCATTATTTGGATCTCATGCGTTGCTCCTTCTGGCCTCTTCTAGTGCTAGGCACTAAAAGCTTCTGCCAGAGGCCCAAGCTGAGCTGTGTGTGAGTAGAACATATCAGGAAACATCTCCATTTTCAAATGAAAACTGTTACAGCTCAGACTACCAGCTTCACTAGGCAACATCTTGAGATGGCAGACCTGCCCATCACTGCTGCGCTGATGAGGCTGTGTGGCTCTCCAAATCAAGGAGAACCCACAATGATTAGGGTAATAGCCAAGGCTTAGCCCTCATGGACTTCTCACAAACACATTTAAAAAAATGGTGATTGAGAACTGAAAATATTTTTATTTGACGTTTTTGAATGGCTGAGCCAAATTCCTCCAAAAGGTGGGAAAAGCAGAAATACTTTATCTAAACCTTGCAATACTCATTTTTCTCTAACAGGCTGAGATACAACACGCAGGACATTGCAACATTTCACTCCCACCCCTAAGCTGACATCAACAATCATTTTCCCCTGTGAGTGTTAGGAAGCTTGCGGTAAACTGTGCTCTGTCCCTATGGATATTTCCTTTATATGTTGCCATTTAAGTCTTAGCAGTGATAAACGTCTTAGTGACATGTGAAAACATCTAAGTTTGCTGAAAAACCGTTTGTCAGGAGTCTTGCATTTCCATACATTTTAGAAGCAAAGACATTATATATTTGTTTCTGATAAATCTTCCCAGGATATTTGTATAGCAATAAGCCTTGGAGGACACAGGTGGCTTCTCTCTGGGTCAGAGGGGAGATATGCTTACTATGCCATATTATTGTGGTGAGCAATGGGCAGGCATGTTGTTGCCTATTATATAGCACTCAGGCTCCCTAAGACTGGGGTTGCTTTCTTGCAATACAAACAACTGCTCATCTGGTCTCTGTGGGAGTAGATGCAAACATGCTACTACTGATCTCTGGGTTACCAGCAATAAAATCTTCTATCTCTTCTCATCTCTTGCACTCCACCGTAGGTGGTCTCAAACTCTCCATAGTTCTTGAGATAGGAGTGAATAACAAACAGGATCCTGCATGGTGACGGTGTGAGATGTGGACTCACCTTTACCAGTTTTCTGCTTAGCCCTTTCCACGTCATTCCTCCCTCCCACAAAGCGCCATCAGACGGAAGGTTCAGAATTGTAAGCAAATCCTTGAAGTCAGCAAGAAACAGCAGGTACAAGCTTCCGAAGTGTTGGAGGTGTAAATGTTTGCGGCAAAGCTACTTACGTCCTATGTGTCCTTCTCAGCCCTGATGTTTAGATAGGGGCACAGAGTTTTCACATGTGCAAGTCTGAGACAATCTAGCTTCACTCCCACTAGAAAAAAGTCAAGAATCTCCCAACAAGGCTTTCTATGCCTGCTTTTGTCCCTTTGCCTATTTTCCTCTTCCAGAGTTTGATGTCTCCCAACTTTAATAGTAACCCCTAAATGTTACCATGACCAAAGACTGGTCATTCAAAACTTCCCTTTCCCCATGAGTTTATAAATCAGGGTTCTTTCCTTTTATAATATGATTAAAATAATAATAATTAATCATAACAACATGAATAATGTCATCATTATTATTGGCAGGAATAGAACCAGAGAGTTATGTATGCATGATAAAAAAAAAAAAAACTATGCAACAGATTTACACACCTAGTCTCAAATTAATTTTTAATTCTCTAGTGTTAAAGAAAAATACAAATTAGTTTGTAATTCTTTTTAGATGTTATCACCAACTATAGCTCATAAAACATTTTTTGTAAAAATACTTTCAAGGCCCCTCACCAACATTAATATTCATAAAAATAATGTATGTGGTTCTTCACATGTTTTATTTTGACTGAGCAATATGCTTATATTATGTATGTTTGTATTATACAATTATAAAATTCTCAGTAAAATTCATTTAATAAGGATCCAGTTTGAAGCCTTCACCTAAAAAATGGTCAGAAGTTAACATGAATCCCCTTGAGTAAAAAAGTGTAAATAACTGTAATAATGAAATTGAAGAAGCTATTATCAGAAGATAATAAAAATGTATGAAGATACAAATGTATGACCACATCACCAATCAGGGTTTTGGGAACAGTTAAGACTGTTTCTGTCATAAAGTTCTTCTTGTAGGTTTCCAGGACCCTGTGGGTCCTACTATTTCCCCATTCTTCCATGCTACTCTCGCCTAGAGTCTCAATAGGATGTCCTCTCCTCTGACCCACTTTCTTGGTAAGTAAAGATTTTCATGGTACGTATCCCTTGGACTAGTGTTTTGATATAAGTGAGTATATACTGTTTGTCTTTTTGCTTCTGGGTGAACTCACTCATTATGATAATTTCTAGATCAATCCATTTGTCCACAAATTTTGGGAATTCCTTGTTTTTAATAGCTGAGTAGTATTCTATAGTGTAAATGTACCACAGTTTCTTAGTCCATTCTTCTACTGAGGGACACTTAGGCTGTTTCCATGTTCTGGCTATTATGTATAAAGCAGCTATGAACATGGTTGAGCATATGTCCCTGTTGTGTGGTAGGGCATTTTCTGGGTATATTCCAAGGAGTGGGATGGCTGGGTCTTGAGGAAGCCCTATTCCCATTTTTCTGAGAAAGCAGGGTCCTCCTCAAACTAAGGCACCAGCCAAGGAGAATATAAGCAGTAAGCTCCGAACCCCTATCAAGACCTAGCCGACGAACAGGATATTCTCCACCATTGAGTGGAGAGTGAGATCTGACTCTCATACGAACTCTGGTGCCCCTTTTCTGACCACGTCCCCTGGATGGGGAAACCTGGTGGCACTCAGAGGAAGGATAGCAAGTTACCAAGAAGAGACTTGATATTCTAAGAGCATATATAGGGGGAGGAGGTCTCCCTTAATCACAGACATAGGGGAGGGGAGAAGGGGAGAAGTGGGAGGGAGGGAAGAATGGGAGGAAACAGGGGAAGGGCTAACAATTGAGATGTAATATGAATAAATTAATAAAAAAAAAAAAGACTGTTTCTGGCTGTATTTGTACAGCCAGAGCAGCCAAGGCTCTGCCTTGGCAGGGTCACTGTGGGGCATTTTATACAACCAGCTTTACAAAATAACCAGAAGGAAAAATCCACAAACTTGTTCTATTATCTACAGTATTTTAAATCACTATGAGCTAAATCCTGTGTAGTTGTGGGTTTTCATTATCTTTTTAAAAGCTTTTTTTTTTTTTTTTCCAGGTATGGTAGTACCAGCACTTGGGAGGCAGAGGCAGGCAGATTGCTGTGAGTTCGAGGCCAGCCTGGACTACAAAGTAAGTCCAGACAGCCAAGGTTACACAGAGAAACCCTGTCTCAAAAAACAATAAATAAATAAATAATAAATTAATAAATAATAAATAAATATTCTTTTTTGTAGTGATACTGAACACAATTTAGTAAACATGACCTTCATTTGGTCAGCTCTACACCCTACATCTAAGCCTGGGCACTCACTTGCCAGTGTATTGCCAGAGAGAACCCACATGTCAGTACTCAAGTGAAACATAAAGGTATTCTTGAGAGAGAGACTGGGGGAGGGGGGCTTAAGTTAACTATTTCTGCTTGTCTCACCATGTAGAGAGCTTTGGTTCAGCCATTTGAAAAATAAAAAATAAAAATAAAAATATTTGCAGTTCTGAACTACCACTCAGAAAATCCATATTTAAGATTACCAAGTGACAAGACACTTGACTATGAATGCAAAGAAAAAATTCTTTTTTTTTTCAATAAATACATTGCCTCCTGAATCCAAGGTTGAATTTCCTCTGCCTCAGAAGTTGATCCTGTCCCACCAAACTAGAAATGTTGCTAGATCTTTAAATCACTTTCAGTACTCAATCCATTATTTTTCCTTATTCACAGACAACATAAGAACTATGTATAAATACATCCTTAGTCATTTAATAGAGTTAAGTACATACTGGAAGCTTGCAATACTATCTGCAGAACACTGCTATACTTCAGTATACAGTTACTGAGGTGATCTGTCTGGGCACCAAAATATAGCTTAAAATATGAAAAGGAAGCCCAAATATGCTAGCAAGGAAGATAAGATAATGCAAAGAGAAATAAATCTATGGGGCCTGCTGTGTGCCAAGCTAAGAAAGTGGGATAGACAGCGTTTTATCAAAGTGCAGCCTAAACACACGTCAAAGAGAATAACTTCTTTAACAAATATGGGCAACAGTGGAGGGGAAGAGGAGGAGCCCTGTGCCCCTTGTGCATTTACTAGGGGTTAACAATGGATAAAAATATTCACAGGAACACACTTAATAACCCTCAACTGTCATTCACTTTGTAGGAGGTAGTCAAGACACAGCTAATAAAACACTGAAAAAAAAAAATGATTTTAGCCACCCTGGAAAACATCCTCCAGAGACATGCACAAAGAGGGCTGAAGGCTACCTTCTGCCACGATAAATGTCTCCTTTTGTGTGTCGCCCGTGGCTAACCCTAACAAGGAAAGCTCCGGATCGGCTGAGGGTAATACACGGCTCCGACACTTATCACCGTCAATTTAAAAGGGCGCACTGTAAACATTTCTGTTTCACTCCCTGCTGCTGTCTTTCCATTAATGATGATTTGAGCTTGGAGAGGGGAATCTAAAATTAATTTTAAGACTTACAAGTAAAGTAAGCCAATTAGGGACTGTTATAAATTGGACTAGGAGAGAAGCAGGAATATATATATTTTTTCTTGTGGGCTCTTGTTTTAGTTAGATGACCCATCTTTAAGAACACATTCAATTACAAAAGCAGATGCTTGAAAAAAAATGCATTCCATTAAGAAACATTTGGATAATGACATATGAGGGTGGACCTACATTATGTATGGTGTTCAGCCCCGGGCAGTCATGCTCCAATCAGACTGTGGGGAAAAAAAATCCGCTCAATCAACTTTTCCCAGCTAATTGTTGTTTTCTTTCCCTTCTGACCCTGAATCTTCAACGGTGACTTAAGACAGACGGTGACGAAAGATCTTGTTCCAAACAGCTTCTCTCACCCTCGGGTGAGTGCTGTGATTGCTCCTGGGAAGGGATGCTCCTTTGCCTCTGCTTTAAAGATATCTCTTCAAATAGCAACTGGAGATGGAAGTGGGTCGTTCTTGTTCATTAGTATTCACCCTGCCTACAGACACAACGATGACGGGACGGACTAATGTAAGAGCTTCTACAAAAAAAAAGTGAAGTAACTTACAACTTACTCAGGGTCTGAGAGACAAGGTGACACTTATTTGAGTTTCACTGAGGACAAAGAACAGAGCAGATTCATATATATATTATAATGTGGTTTTCTCTGACACACACACACACACACATACCTAAACCTGACCTCAAAAAACAGCATATTCCAATTACCAAGAATTCATCCTTTGAAACTTCATAGTGCCTGACTGGGATTTCCTGTAGCAGAGGCCACAGGGGTCTTGTGGAAGTTCTTTGCTCTCTGTAGCAGCCTCCACCTGAATTCTAGTTTAACGTGTGACCCACAGAAGCAGAGCTGGTGTTCCTGGTGCATTGCTCCTAGTGCAAGTGCACTGAAAAGCTCACTCTCACACAGAGACGCCTGTGGCTTTGAGACGACAAATGCTAGCACACCAAGCATTATGTGCCAAAGGAGTGTTGGTGAACATGAAGGCAAACGATTTCCCTACATGAACCAAGTTCAAGGGCAGAGGAAGTGGTATGGCAGAAGGAGCTACTAGCCACCTCCCCTCTCCGCCCACCCCATCTGTCAATCATAACAGACAATTTCTTTGCCTTTGATAAGTTGAATGCAGTGACAATGAAGATGTGTGGAAGGGACTATTGTCTGTCTTAGCTGTGACATATGCCTGGTTACTGTGTGCTAGATCTAAAAGCAAGAAAACCAGGGCAGGAGAGAACAAGGAAGGACACAGGAAGGCAGGGGAGGGCAGGGCAGGGTTTCTTCCGAGTACCATAGCTTCTTAAGAAGCAGCTTACCCTTGGGAATGAGATATCACTGAGTCATTTAGAGATGCTACCAATCCTTAGTGCTTGAGCTTTGCAATCAAACATTCTGGGATCTGAAGGTCAGCTGTGCTTACTGTTTTTGTAGCTGGACAATCATTTAATGGCTCTGAAGCCTAGATTTACGTGTAAATGAAATGAACCAAGAAGAATAACTATAAAAATTAAATGTGACAGTGGAGACAAAGACTTTTGTCCAGTTTCTGATGTTACCCCGTGATATACCCTGGCAACTGGTATTACAGAACACGGACACCATCAAATTTAGAGATTTGAAAGTTTTGCATTATTGTAGACCAGGCCCCTCTTTGTATTAAATATATCTAAACATGTAATGAGCCTCTTACTTTCAAGACAGCGTTTCAAAGAAACCTCTAAAATTGGTTTCTGTTAAGACGAACATTTGACTTTCATGAGCTGACATCTGTTTCGCAAAGAAACTTAAAGAAGAAAACAGATTTTGACTGTGGAAAAGGGTCTGTGAACTACAAAAGAGCTCATCTCAGGCAGCCAGGCCTGACTTGGTTAATAACTGTTCAATGTCACTCCAGCCAAAAGGCCACACAGATGTAGGCAGTATGTGATTTTATACAGAACGAGAAGTTGGGAAATGGAACTGTGTCCTGAGAGGTAATCCTTTAAAAGCCAAGGTCAAGTACACAGTCTAGCCAACCCATGTCACACAACCCCAATACAACAACAAAACCCTTCTATTAAAAAAATCTTTACATTAAATTGGTAAACTTGGGAGGCAGGGAGGCTAAGTGAAATGGACTTCCATTTTCTGCTGCATGTGTCCGGTCAGATGTCCATGCTTGATCTTTTCTGTCATTTGTCTCTCTGTTGGGTTTACTGATCTATGTGAAATGTAATGCCAGAGGCACTGGGAGGTTACTGATGATGGATAGTGAGAAACCTTATGTATTTGGATTTCCCTGTGGGCAAAAGCTTAGCTTAATGTCTACCTAAAAGAAATCTACTATCTATGGGGATGCCATGACATTTGTCCCATAGTACTGACTTTTTGGTTGGTTCTCAGCAACTGCCAGAGAATGAGTCACCTGACTTCAAGGCATAGCCTATAAGGCACTTGCTCATTTGTTCTTCTTCTTCTTTTTTTAATAGGCAAGTGGCTATGCATACGTATATGTTTGTGAACGTATACAATTGTCTAAAGACGATATACTTTAATTTCCCTATATTACCCGTTCAGTGCTACTCATTCTTTACTTTTTATAGAAAGCAACAAAATGTACTCCTGTATCTTGAAATAGATATTTTGATTTTTTTATTCAGATCTACTTTTATTTCTAATGTGTATCTGTATATGTCTATGTATGTATATGCTGTGTGTGTGTGTGTGTGTGTGCGTGTGCACGCACGCGTGTGCTGGTGGAAGCCAGGATGGAGTGTAAGAGCCCCTGGAGCTGGAGTTCAGGCCGTTGTAAACTACCATGTATAGGTGCTAGGAGCTGTACTATGGTCCTCTGGAAGAGCAGTAAATACGCTTGATCAGTGAACATGTCTCCAGCCCCAACAATTCTCTTTTTAATGTAGGTATTTTGTATGAAATAAAACCTCCTTTGTCTGTGTTACATGGATTCCACTAATACCACAAGCAAATTATAATGAAAAATAAAATAGATTGTCATTCTATTGCTGTGAGAAGGAAAGGTGTGAGGGAAGGAAGCACCCCCGAGGATTGTGCTATTATACCATCTAAGGCAGGGTTAGGGTTCTAGGGAGCAGCATCTTTGTAGATACATTTATATAAAATCGAGTTTTCTGGAAGCATTTTATTTAACATGCTTTTGAGCCATGAGAGACAAAAGGTAGATGTAAACAGGGGGAAGGAAACAGTTTGTCACATCTGTGTGCTATGAGTGATGTTGGTGGCCAGGAAAAAGTCACGTTTCAAGGATTGGTAAGAAAACATAATACCTGCTAGAAAAGGCTGAGAGAAATATCTACCAACTGAAAGATGTTCTCTACTGCTGTGCATGCCATGAACTGGCTAACAACTTAGGGTAATCTTGAAAATCTTTTGGGGGGAAGTCAATGCTTCCTTGTCAAAGATGTAATCACTCATGTGGTGCCTCAGTTACTTTGAGAAGTCTGGATTTTAGGTATGCCATCTCGTGGCCGCTGCAATAAATACTGATGTTTCCTTTTCAAGTCATCCCTGCTTCACCCAAGTAGCTTTAAGTTTAAAATCTATATGATTAAAAAGTACCAAGAGGTATTTCATTTTTTAAAAGAAAGAAGAGGACATTGCCACAGAAGAGATTCATCTTGCCTTCTGATTATGTTTCTGCCAACATTTTTGTTTTGATGAAAACAAAAATTCAAAAGATCATTTATCAATTACCAATTTATAGATAGCAGGTTGGGCCTCATGAGGAATCACTCAAAGGTAACAGACCTCAGTTGATTGGTTTTTGTATGTTTTTATGGTCTTTAATTTAGAAGGAGACCACTTAGTAGACACAAAGTTACTTCAGCATTTATGTACATGCCATGAAGTCATTAAAAGAGCATCCATAATAAAACATGAACACTGATAATTATTTATGAACCAAATGACTGATTGAGATTACATATATACACTTGAACACTGTGAGTAAAAGAAGCAAGACTGTGTGTATCACAATTCTGACAAAAACTGAAGAAAAACTGCTAAGATATCATGAAAACACATTCACTGCCAATTGTGTGCGTCAACAGGAGGGAAAACTAAAGTACACAATGGTTTTCCTGGTTAGGTTTTTGCCAATGTATTGTGGACTTAATCTAAACAGTGGAGGGGGAGTTTATTCAATGGCTGTAAATGAATCTCAGAGCCCAAGTTCCATAGGAATGGAATTGTGCTTCTGTCCACATATACCTTAAGTTCTGAGGTGCTAAGCAACTAACTGATAAAGAGACATCAGTAGCAAAGAACTGCAAAAATCAGCCAACAAAACTGGGAGAAAAAAGTTCTATTAGTTACCTGAAATTTCTGGATTCATGACCACTGTCCATGGGACACTGATGGTGAGCTCTGTGTCAATGAGCAAGGGAATCCTAGACCGGAAAACCATCACAGAACGAGAGCCTGGTAACTACCTGGATGTCCCACATCTGGAAAGAATTGTGAGGGAACCAGCCCAAAGCACAATGCTATAGAAAGCAGCCTCAGATTTGCAGTATGGGTGGCCCTGTGGTTCATGGAAGTAAAATCCCCATCCTGGGAGGAGTGATTGCTCTAGGTGGGAACATTTCTGATGTAAAATTATTAAGTCCAATTAGAATTAAACAAACTCTTCCAGGGGGATGTTCGTTGACCATCTGTGCAACACTAACTAGATGGATGACCAGAGTCTGGGTCTTTCAATGAATTCTTCCAATTCATTCACCATATGTTCACCATGGGCTCCTGTGTACCAGGTACTGGGGACAAATGCACAAACAGGATAGAGTCCATGCCAGCTTCAGTGGAATGTATGATGCTGCCAACCTCAGAGACCCTCCCTCCACACAGTCCTAAGGCAGCTGTGATGGCGGCACAGAATGCCAAGAGACAGCTTATTATTATGGAGAACAAAAGCAAGATCTTATGGAAGATCAGATAGCTGCACATCCTACCAATCCACCGGCTGGGCATGAGAACCCACATGACATTCCAATAGCAGGTGCCATATGGTGGAATATGTCTTAACCATGTCCCCTTGAGCCCTATTGTGTGTATGCTGAATACCTAGCACAAAGCAGAGACTCTACAGCAAGCAGAAAACTTTGCCTCATATCTACAACTGAAACGCTGAGTGACGGGAAGTTTACTTTTTGGGGTGTGTGGGTATGGGTTGAGACAGAGTCCCTCTGTACAGTGCTGGCTGTCTTGGAACTCACTATGTAGACTAGGCTGGCCTCACACTCATAGAGATCCACCTGCCTCTGTCTCTCAAGTGCTGAGATTAAAGGCACGTGCCACTACTGCCCAGCTTTTGTTTGTTTGTTTATTTATTTATTTATTTTGGTTTTTTGAGACAGGGTTTCCCTGTGTAGCCTTGGCTATCCTGGACTTGCTTTGTAGACCAGGCTGGTCTCGAACTTACAGCCATCCACCTGCCTCTGCCTCCCAAGTGCTGGGATTAAAGGTGTGCGCCACCACCACGCAGCTGTTTAGCTATTTATAACACATGCCAACAGATAATTTTTTTATCCTTGAAGATTTAAAAGGCTGAGGCAATTCAGTGTCCATCACTAGAGGCTATCAATGCAATGTTCAGCATGGCCTGTCATACAAATTAGAGGAGGCGGAAGGGAACTAGAAGTCCACAGAAGTGACAGAACTCTGCCCATTATTAGAAGGCCCTAGATCTGGAAAAGCACTTAGTGAGAAAACATCCTGGTGACCAGACTCCAACCTGACACTGATTCCCCTTCCCTGTTACCGCTCTGTTGACTGATTGCTTTGAGACCAAATCATCCATCTCTCCAGACAGCCTGGACGCTGCTCAGCTCACAAGCTGTACCTCTCTTTAGATCTGAACTTCGAATTATAAGAGGTAAGACAGGAGGCAAAGAAGAATCAGACTGCACAGCCTTTAAGTGGACTTTCCAAAGTCCCACTGAAGAAAGGTCCAATAAGAACGTCTCTTTAAAGATGACTACATGCCTAGAGGCAGTGCCATAAAGGGGCAATGTAATATCCTCAATCAATATCCTTGTCTTTCATATTCATAGAAAATATGCTAGCACAGAACTTCATGTCATGTGCTATGAGCAATAAGTAATGGATGAGGATTATAGATTATACTAGCAATTAAAATGAAGGAATGTGAAAACTAAAGTAATAAAAAATAGATGAATAATGGTTGGCTTTTGACTCTATAAGGATGGAGGTTAGAAATTACTGATAATTCTCTTTGTGGTTACTATACATATAGGCAAGGCAAAATGGAGCACATTGTTTGATTTAGTCCTTTCAAGATAGCCTTAAACAAAGTTAACAATGTCATGGTAAAGTTGAGTGGGAAGGCTGTGAGGTTTGAATGGACTACTCAAGATCTTACTGCTTTTGAAGAAACTGGGATTTGGATCCAGGTGTGTTTGACCCCAGAGCCTGGACTTTTGGACCTTTCTTAAAATGTTTGGTTGTTGTAAGGAAGAAATGTCCTCCTGGTCTGGGAGGATGGAGCAGGCTTTGCAGAGGATGACAATGATGTATGAAGGCAGGAAGGACTAAGAAGGATTGTGGGGGTAGGGGGAGGGAAGGGAGGGAAGGGAGGGAAGGTGGTGTCCAGATGGTTTGTCTGAGGAAAAGCTACAGGAGTCTAACATTAGCACTGTATCTCTCTCTCCTGCTTATATACATGTTTTTAAGATGCATCCATTTCAGGGGTGTTGGGTGATCAGCAAAGGAAAGGTGTGGTCAAGCTAATTAACTCATAAGTGTCAACTTAAAGACTATTAATTAAACATATATGCATACATATGTGCATGTGCACACACACAAGCAATGGGCATTGGGAGCAAGAAAGATTTAACTTAGTCTCTGAAAATATGAAAATATGCTAACGAACATATCTCCTGGAGAAGAGAAACCTTCTATTTCAAAATTTGGTAATTGGTTTTCCTCACTTTTGTTGTTAATATGTACTTTTCTTAAGTGATGCTAATGGTAGTCAATATTTGGACAGCCATATTTAATTTACTATCATAATTAGATTGTCAAGCACATGTTGTTTTCAAAAAATGTTGTCCCATGTTTTGGTCCATGACAGCCAAAGTCTAAAATGTACCCATTCTATCTTTGAATATGACTATAATTAGGATGTATCTGAGAAAACATGTTTGTCCCTCCTCTATCCTGCACAGAAGCGGGGGAGGGGGTCTATCTTTTTCTTCAGACTGTTTAGCATTTTCTTAAATATTGCTGAGAATAGCACATTGGCTGACTTTAAAAAATTAAGCTAAAGCTATTTTTTAAACATAGTGACTATTCCTGGGATAATGTCTGTTTCAGATATGACGTCCTTAGGAATCAGGTAGGAGCCTTTCGGCTCCACAAATAGTCCACATTAGGCATAGGTTTCAGGAAGCTCCCGGCTTCCCCAAGTCCTGCAGGAATCCGAGAAGGAAGGAAAAACTCAGTTCATGTGAACCCTTGGGAAAGCCCTAGACCTAAAGGTGGATGGAAAGTCCAGTGTGAAATACAGTAGCTGCTGCCTCGCCCTTCACTGTTCTTTTTGGAACAATTGGGCTTTTAATTTGATTCAATGTATAAATTGTTGGAACTTAAGAACAAGGCAACGATCAGTGCCAGTGAAGCATGCTACCTCCTTACCTCTTTGCAGGACTGAATTCTTGGGTCACCTTTCTGAGAGTATCCTAGGATCTCAACTAGGTCTCAAGGATGGCAGTCACAGGTGGGTAAGAGGGAAGGCAGTGGCCAGGTTAGCAGGTGAGCACTACTCAGCACTGGGTGGCTGCTCACCCTAGCTTTGGAAGGTTTTCTGTAACAACGAAAGTCATCTTGAGCCATCTTTAGACAGAAAATCCCAGCAAAGGATACACTGCGTAACTCAACACACATTTTCATTCAGCTCTTGGGACTTAAGCTGGAACTGATTCTGTCTAGCTTAGCAATTGAGTTAGGAATTAGAAGGGAACATGGAGAGAGAAAGCGAGAGAGCTGGTGAGTGAGCATTAGAAAGGAGGGTAATATGGTTACTCCAATGGCAGCAAATCCTAAACCTTTCTTGGGAAGACCTACGTTGATATCATGACTTTGTGACAACCTCCAGGCTTAATGGGAAAAAATGATATTTGAGTTTTCTGAAAAACAAAACAAAACAAAATGAGCAACAACAACAAAATACCAGTTGATCAAATACAGGTCAATTAGATATGGCCTGGCATTCCCATCACTGGGAACACTCGATTAGGGTACACCAAAAGGACAAGTAGTATCTATGGGCTGGAGGCCATACTAGCTGGCATTTACTCTCGTGACTCTATTACCCACAGGGTTTACTTCTCTATTGTGCTGACATTGGCTGTTACCAGCTAGCAAGAACCCTTCTTCCCATTCCAGAGAAAGGGCTGTCCCTGGCCGTGGTAGGAGCATTTCTGCTATAGAATTGGTGATCACTACCAAGCAGAGCTTGTTTCTCCATTGACTTGATTCACAGACGTCTACTGGTCCATTTCAAGTTAGCTGCGCAGTGTTGCCCAGAATCCAGAACACCTGTAGATTCTCATGTTGGAATCTCACAGCCCCATCCATCATCACAGGGTGCTGTGCGCTCTGATTGCGTCAACTCAATCTGCGCAAGAACTCGCTGAGGAAGGTGTTATTTTGTCTCATTTGACAAATAAGTAAGAAGAAGAAAAAAAGACAGAGAGGTGTAAGTCAACTTGACCAAGATAAAAATGTCTAGATTGCAAACTGAAAACTTGAACTAACTCAGCAGTCTAGAGTTATTATATTTTTTAAAAGTTAAAAAAAATGTTTTTTAAAGTATGCAGGTGCCCTCCGAGGCCAGAAGATGAGGGTTGGATGTTCTGGAGCTGGAGTTGTCAGCCACTGAAGGATGCCCAGTGTTGATTCTGGACCTGCATTCTGGACTTATGCAGGTCCTTCCACTAGGTCAATAGAGGCTCTTCAATGCTGAGCTGTCTGATGTTTTCTACTTTGTAGATGGCTTACATTGTGATTCCTCTTTACGCAACACAGAAAGAAAAACCTGTCACTTTAAACCCAGGACAGATCTCAACAAAAGTCACATCCCTGGGTCACTATACTACTGTCAGTGGGAAGAGCCCAGCAGAGCTCTATGCATGATATGTGTGATTATTACTCGGGTTGACCAAGGAAAGAAGCCAAATCTAAAAGCTTCTAACCAAATTTCATGAAAATAGTCTCAGATTGTGACAAGACTCAGCAGGCACAGCCTACCATAAAGTATTCCCAAATGGACCGTGAGGTTTCAAATGCCAATGAGAAGGCATTGAGAACCCTGAACCCCCAATCTCCTTCTCTTGTTGGTATACATGAGAGTGCACCTAAAAACTAGAGCACAGGGGTTCAATAGGAAGTCAGCTGAAGTATAACGTGTATCGTGGATCAGTCACTCTATTTTACACATCCTAGCTGTCAGGTCTATGCAATAAAAATGCCACCTTAAAAAAAAAAAATGCCACCTAATACCAAGTCTACTGATAAGATCACATGAGAAATAAGGCCCATAGAAAGGCATCTGTCAAACTTCAAGATCCTATATATGGATTGGCTGGCATTACTCTCTGTATCCCTGTACACTTTCTAAATTCCAAGTAGGAATGATGATTTAGGATTAATTTCAAGTAGTATCTGGTAGGGACATGCTTTGTGGCAGACAGGGATGCCATTGTTTAAACCAAACTCACCAAGCCAATGGTAAATCAAGAGAGCAAATAGGCTGATAGATATCTCAACGAGGAGTCTATGGAAGGAAAAGCAATGGATGCTTCCAACTAGATTTAAAGTGTAATAAACTGTGTCCAACCCACTAGATATCTCATTACGCATATGTAAATATTCCAAGACATGGGGAAAAGTATAAAAGCCAAAGCACTTCAGGTCCCACACTTTTTGGATAAAGGTTACATACCCAACTTGTACTCACCCTCTTATTGGGTATTATATAAGAGAAAACAGATGAACCAGTTAGCATAATTAGTTTCATTTATAATAAGCACTTATTTCTGTTGTAAATATAAACTTAAATATTATAGTCATTATTAATGGATTTCATAAATTTACTATTATCAGCTAGAAGACATATGTATTGAAATTATCAACCTTTAGAAATGAAGAGAAAAATTACCTTAAAGGAGGATCAGGGGGACTTTAAATAACAATATACTTAATATTTTTCCTCTATATATTTCCTGTCTTTATTTATTCATTCCCAGGATTTACCAAAGTATCAAATTTTCATCTCTATATACTTAAGAGAGTGTAAGCAAAAAACAGCAAACTAATTTGTCTGATGAATGGACAAAAAATGACCTGCCTAATAAAACTGGTGGTATGTCCAAGACAGCATTTTCTTTCTGAGCTTTGACCTTCTCTCTTAATTCCTGAGCAGGACTCTTTTAAGTCAACACAGCCAAAATACATCCTGGAGGGGGTTGAAGAATTGGCAAAATTTTACTAGAAATATGAATTTAATTTGCTTTAACGAAAAGAATACATCTGGATATATTAGTTACTCATCTTTACTTAAGGAATTTTTAAAAATCTCTCAATATAATGGAAGAATTATCAACAGTCTGATAATAGTTAAATAAATAAAAGGCCCATCTATTTATTTGTAGTTTCTCTTAGAACTGCAAGAAGACCCGGGACTCTGTTATGTTAAAGAGATCTGAAATGATTCAGCCTTTCTATTCTAAACAATACAGTGTGAGCTGTGACCGTTCTTAGCTCGAACTGAATTAAGCTAAACTACACATTAATGGGTGCTAAAGAAGAAACTATAACAGCAAAGTAACTGCATTGTACAGTGACAGCAGCGCTCTTCAGATCACTCACTTTTAGGCAGAAATAGGAAGGTGGCAGGTGCCACTGCTGTTTTTGTAATATGAAGACAAAAATGATCACATTTATGGTTTTTTAAAAAGACAGTACACAAATAAGATCCTCCTGGTTATATTGGTAAGCTATTCATTATTCTCACCTTAGCCATTTGCTCCAAGATCCATCTACAACTCATTTATTTATTTCCCCCATGAAGACTGCTTACAATTCCCTTATTCCAAATTTGAAATACTGCCCTGTCTGTGAATATACAAGCCTAGAAGTCCTGGTAATTGGTGCTTTTAGCTGCCCACTTAATCTTGCTTAAATTGCCAGCGTGCATGAAGGGGGTGGGGGGATGACAGAGAGGCCCAGGCTAAGTAACCACCGGATGGCAGACACCGGGGATGAAGCTCATATCCTGGGAACGAACGAGTCACCGATGAGGAGAGCTCACTAGCTGGAAGCGAGGTGACAGCCAACTGTGGTAGTTAGGACGTTACTGCTTCTGTAAAGGCTCAACCCAAGCACAAAGTGGACATGTAATCTCCAACTCCCCAAACAGCCCAATTTGGCCACTAAAGATGCTGTTTTACATTTCCAAACATTTTCCCCTGTCACTACTTTTTATACTTCAGTTCTCAGGTTGTACGTATCCGTTACCAGTAGAGCAGTCCCCTTTGAACACTGGATCATGGAGGCATTTGTAACTAACTGCCAATGGGGCCTGCCAAACAAAAACTCCCTGCTGGTGACATGACCACCTAGTGACCTCTAAAAATGTTGTAACAATGTGAAAAATAGCTCCCTCTTGTAGGAAACAGCAATTTTTTAAATTAAACGTACATCGAATGTTCACTTATATACAGATAAATGGTGTTCAGAGTCACCTTCTCTGTTTCCAATTTCAATCTTTTGAAACCCAGCCCAAACCTAAATAAATAAACGTTGATACTAAGAAGAAACTAAGAACTCAAGAGCCTTGCGATTTTGCAAACAGCTTTTTTCCATTTTCTAAAATCTAAACTCCCGGCCAGACAGAGAACAGGTAATGAGGAAGAACAGGCTTGGCAGTCCCTCTGTGGGTCTAAGCTGAAAAACACGTCAGGCAGCAGTAAGTGGCTATAATTTGGCAGGCTTAATGTCTTTAAAAGTTTGCAGCTTGCTTGAGGAAAAAAAAATCTAAAAACAGTTAAAACATTTACAAATTGAAATACAAACGCTAAGCTAAAGAGGCACCCTAGTGAGATCTCGTCATCCTGGGACTTTTAAAGGTCATCTTCATGTGCATCTTCCTGTACCTCCGGGACACAACCCAACGAAGGAGGCAGTCTAGATTACTAAAGCTGGTCAGTGGGAAGGGACCTGCTGGTGCTACTGCTCCGTGATTAACATCGGTGCATTCCGCTATGCCACTGACACCAAGACACTCAAGACTAGTCAGACTCTAAGGTACGGTGTGGTGTGCCCAGCGAGACAGAGGAACTGCCAAACTCGGGACGTCCATGAGAAATTTCTAAGTCATTGGGGGTGATGCCTTCCTGGTTAGTTTCTCTCTTGCGAGTTCCAGAATCAGAAGTCTCAGAGCAACAGAGGTGTGGCAGGTCAAGGCTGTCTGACTCTTAGCTGTCTCTACTACATTGGACGAAAGCATTTGCAAACACTTGCTCAGGCCGTAAAAATTCAAATTGCTTTTGAAACATGTGGCACCAGTCACCGTTTCATTTCAAGCACCTAAGGTGCCCTGATGCCTCCAGCAAAGGCACCTGAGTCTTTCCCGTCCCTTGCACCTCATGCCCTTCCAAGGCAAGGCACACACCTTAGAGTTCCCTGTCTTGAAAAAAAAAAAGAAAGGGGATTTATGTTCTTCTAACTCTGATTTGAAAAAAAAAAAATAAGGCACAAAAAAGTATGTTTATATTAAAAGACGTTCATCCTTTTCAAATCTTAGCTTTCACACTGACTTTATGAATCAGTTGACACATTAAGTTCAGTTGCATTAGTGGAACACGGCACACACTGAATTAAAAAACTGATTCCTCTTGGCACTGAAGCGAGGTAGTACTCAGAAAAGAACAGCAAATCATACCCGCATGTAGGCATGGGGAATTCCTACCAGTTCAGTGACTTCTTATTCTGGGACAGTTCCCAGCCTGAATTAACAATTCTTAACATGTATTTTGTTGCAGGGGGAGGGGATAGCCACTGTAAAAGAACATGGTCACACTCCCGGGCACACTACACAGATGGATTTCTAAGGGCATTTGAGAAGTAACTGAGGGACCTGCCCTATAAACTGGTCTATTTCAGTATTTGAAATGAGAAAGTTTAATTTGGTTAGTAACAAATCTAAATGTATGTTTCAAGGAAACTGTGGAAATAAAGTTTTGTTAGGTGAGCCCAGTCCTGTTAATCCCAGTGTCTCAATATGTTCACAGCAAAGACACTGCCACAAGATTCCTTCAATGAACATCAAAGGGCTATAGTTCCTCGATTCTGAGTTGAGCCAGTAATAATTACCTCACAGGATTGATATAGGGAATCAATGAGAAATTGCACATGACAAGTTTCACACAGAGCCTGGCATGTGGTCAGTTGTCAGTGATGAGAGAATGAGAGAGAGACAGAAGGAACTAGAAACCTGTAGATACTGTTTCTTTTGGAATTCTGATAGTTTACACTTATATAAACTACTTGTCAAATAAGCTGACAATTTAGGGAATGTAATCACCACTCTTAGTGAGGACTGCTTGCATGTCCACTCTTTTAGAACTTTACAACTCTATCTAATGTGAGGGTCAGGTAATTGTTCTTTTTTGTAAGTGGCAACTCAATCAAATAGAGATTACTTAACACACACACACACACACACACACACACACACACACACACGGACAAATGGCCACACCTTTAAATTCTAATTTTTCATAGTCAAAAGAGCTGCTTTTCTTGTCTGCCTAGAACTGTACCTCACATGTTAGATGGAAGAAACTGCTAGTTATGTTTTAAGCTTCTCGGACATCCAGTGTTTCCCAGCATGTCTGTGAATTGTGCCTGGTGAGGGAGACCCTCTGATATCCCCCAAAGGTGGCATGGCTTGTCCCAAAACCATGAAGAAGAGAATGAACTAACTCAGGTTTTACTAAAATGTCTTCTGTGCAAAGACTATATCCTACTAAACATTCAGCCTGGAAGGATGAGTGAAAAGACCATGCCTGAGGTGCTGGAGGACTCTGAAAATGGGATGTATCGAAATATGTGGAGTGGATCTCATAACTAGAAACAGCGTTTCTGCATCTGCCTGCTCGACCGTCCGAGATGATCATGCCATGCTTCTGAAAGCTCCACATCCTTGGAGCCGCTTCTTAGTAAAGATAAGGACACAGAAGTCCTCCTGACCCTTCTCTCAACCCTAGTGACCCTGCATGGCCTTCAGGAACTTTGGTCTTTTCAAATTCTTATTTTTATCTTATAACTTTCTGTGTCAAAATCCTGGTTTCCTAGGACATGCTTAGCTTGCTTTAGCTCACAGCCAAAACAAACCAGCCATTTAATCTAAAGAAGTGTATACAGGATCTTTTTGTTCTTTTTGTTCTATGCGAAAAGCTAGAATGACTTCACTGAAAAAAACAAAAAAAAACCAAAAGCACAAACTGCATAATGTTTTCTAAGAAGATTACAGTCAGTTTTCAAGAAGGTCAATGAAGCTGAATGGATCAAATGCCATCTCCAGTAAGTTCTCCACCGAAAAAACAAGGCTTAAGCATATTAAAATAGCTGAAGAACTCAAAACGTGATTGCTAAGGTGAGTGTTCACCATCAACTTCCACCAGATAAGATGTTTCATTGCAGTTCTTTTTGGTTAGGATCTGACTAAAGTTTCAGTAATTTTAGTCCTTTGTAGTAGAATTTCAATTTGGACCAACTGTACTCCTTAATAATTAAGCCATACAGCAAAAGCAGCTGTTTTCCAAAACTGACAACTGCCCTAATTTACCTATCTGTGCAATGCCTCCTTCCCCAGGGACCCAACAGAGCATAAATCAAAGCACACTGTGCACAGTGCTCTAAAAGAGGCACAAGCCCTGAGCTGAAGCCCTGCTGGGTCACTTATGCCTGTCCCCATGACAGGACAGTCTTACTACAATTTCACAGAAGCACAGGATAGGCACTTCCACCATTCATGGAAAACAGGCAGCACTCTTACATGATCTTGCACAGGAAAAGGGGGCTGCCACTGTCTTCTCATTTGCTCCAGGAGCAGACCGGCCAGGACATTTTAAGTCTCTTTCACTTAAAAACAAAGATTAAGGTAAAATAAGATAAACATGGTAACTTCTATTCTCCATTCAGAAGACTAAACAAGAACAGCAAAGTAACATTAAAATTTACTAAAGTATGGAGAAGACCAGTCTTTCTTAGCTTGTAACGCAATCAAGACAGAAAAGAGGGGTCTGGAAAAATCTAGTCTTCAGTGAATCTAGTAGTTAATTTCACAGCTGCACATTCCTTAAGTTTATGTTTCTAATTATCTGAATGACTGACATTTTTAAGTTTTACAGTTGATTCTGAGGAGCAGTGTACTTAAATTTACACAAAGTCTATTTTTATTCTTTAACGAAAAATAGTAATTAAGACATACTTGGCTTTAATAAGGTATTCTTTGTACTTCTGAAGTTTTAGCATGCTGGTTGAAAGATCTTTGAAAAAAATTCCAGCATGGCAACTTCTTATAATACAATCTGTGCTATCAAGGCTTAACCTTTTACCTGCAGAGTGTCAGCACCTCTCCCTGACACGAACCCCATACCAAACGGTAGTCCAAGGGTCAAGGTTATCATGCAAAAACAGCACAGGTTCAAACCCATTTTCTAATAGAAGAACAAGGCAAATCACAGTGCTGACACAGGAACAAGCTGACATGGAAAAGCTACAACATCGTAGGTAAATTAATGTGCTTCCAAGTGCCCAGGGTCAAGGGGCAGCCTGGGCTTGCCAGAAACACATTGCAAAACTGTTTTATCTTCCAACCACCATCCTTTCACTGTCCATAAGGAAGTGAGCTTCTCACTGGGACACTGGAAATTTCATTAGAAGCACTTTAGAGTCTTGTGTCAGTGTGTTTAGTAAGAGCTAAACTGACCAACTTGATATCTTCTGGACAGAGAAGTGGAAATAACCTTTAATTTAAAAAAACCATAATTAGGGTAGGCAAGTCTTAACTTACCTAGTCTGGTGATTACACAATGAGACACACACCAACACACTAAAAAGTTTTTTCATATATACCTTGGAGAGAAAAATAGATGGTATAAAATGGTTGACTATGAATGGATGACAATGGCAGCCAGTTGGAAGAACGCCCTGAGAATATCACCATTAAATATGCATTCATGATTGAATTCTTCTGCCTCCAGACTGTCCTGTATGATTTATATTGAAGTCATATGGCACACACAAACAACTGCTATAAAAATAACTCTCAGGTAAATGATGCTACATTGTTGACACATCTAATAAGCATACAAAGCGTGAGTTAACCAAGGAACGAACTATAGACCATGGTAGTGATTTAGGAGAGCCAAGATTTGGTTCTGGAAGAAGAGTACCTAAAGGGTATGACATAAACGTGTGAAACAAAGGACCAGGATGAGATACAAATTTTAATACAAAATGAGGATGCAAGCCCAAGGCATAAGGGGGCATGATGAATGAGAAGGCAGGGAATCAGACTAAAGCATTACCCTGGCTCACTGTGTGCAGCAGAGCCTGTGCCAACTTCTGGAGTGATGCTTCACCAACTGATGAGTTAGTACATTGACACTGATAGCACCAACATCAGTGGTTCCTACCCTCCCTGTTCTTAAATGCTGTCCCCTCCACTCTATCTGTTAGTAATACTGTGCTGCTGTCAGCTAACACGTTCCACAAGGAACAAGTAATTGAATGCTAGGTTTGGTAGGGAGAGCTGCCAGATTCAGCAGGCATCCAGTAAAACATGAACTTCAGATAGACAGTGAACATTTTTTTAGTAGAAGTATGTCCAGTTAATCACCTACATACTTAAATGGGAAATTTATTCATTGTTAATCTGAGTTTTTCTTTATCTTAGGCTTCTTAGATTTATTTGGCAGCTACTTTTATGGCCCTTCGCGCTCTGGTGCAATCACTTGCAGTTGCAATGTGGAAGCAGCCATGACACACAGGAACAAATAGGGTTGGATGTGCTCTGCAAAAATGTCATCTACGTAAGAGGACAGATGATGGTAAAAGGTGACACACGGGCCATACAAAAACCAAAAGCTGAGTCCACCCTGAATGAAATGCTAAGATTTAACAAAAGGATGAGCAACTTCAAACATGGTAGATGGCACATTTTATGTCAACAATATAAACAGAATTAGCCATTGCTATTGCCTGCACACTATTCTGAGTTTTCATAGCTGCTTCTTTGTCCTGGAAAAATGTTTCTTATATTGTAATGCGCTGATTCTATAGCCAGTAGAGAGAAAAATCAGAGTTTTATAGGTATGTATGTTCCTACAACCTTTACCTACAACAGACATATAAGTAAATAGGCCCTATCCCTACCTTCAAGGGTCTCACGCTGTATTATCAGGGCCATTACAAACAGTGTGTGGCAAGGAAGTGTGTGTGTGCTGGGAAGATGGCTCAACCCGTAAAGTGTTTGTTACACAAGCACTGGCACCTGAGTTCAAGCCCTCCATCCACCTTAAAAAGCCAGCCATGATGGCATGTATCTGTGATCCCAGTGTTAGGGCAGTGAAGACATGTGGATCTCGAGGGTCTCCTGGCCAGCCAGCCTACTCTAGTTGCCGAGTCCAGGTTCTAGTGAGAGGTTATATCTCAAAGAACAAGTCTGAAGACACATAAAAAAGAACAACAACAGCTTCCTCCTCCTCCTCCTCCTCCTCCTCCCCCCTTCTTTCTTTCTTCCTCTTTTTTTTTTTTTTTTTCATTTGGTTTTTTGAGACAGATGAATTCAATCTTGGCTGTCCTGTAGACCAGGCTGGCCTTGAACTCAGAGATCTTCCTGCCTCTGCTTCCTGAGTCCTCGGCATAAAGGCGTGCACCATCACTGAATTTCTAAGGTTGTTCTCTGGCCTCCACAGGCAGGTGTACACACTCGATCATATAAATACATTCACACCCACACTTGCTCAATCATGTGTGTATATAGCACACAGGTAACACACATACATGCACACACACACACACACACACACACACACACACACACACACACACACACACACACGCACATATGGTAGCCCAACATTGCAAACTAGGTGGACTAAGTAAATCCACGGCCAAGACTGATAAAAGAAACTAAAGGGTTTCAATCTCATTTTGCTTATAGTCGATAAGGCTTGTGGGTCGACCTCGATGACATATGGTACGGACGTAAGAGTTAACCCATAAAAGAGAGAAGCAGGGAGGAATGTGTAAATATTTAAAAGGCTAAGAGAGAAAAGACCCAGATAATTCATACAGTTTCCAGGGGATGGGGGGTTAGCTAAAGTAGCTGGAGATGGAAGCATCAGAGTTTACCTCTATTCAACTCAACAGCTCTCTACTAAGGACATACAGAGTAGGTCTACTAGAGCCTGGCCACACAGTTATACTCTTACAAAAATGTGTAATCATGAAGACAATCAAGGAAGGATTTCTAAGAAAATGTCACTATCTGAGATGTGAGGAATGTCTATGTTTTGCCCACAAGAAAGGGGTGGGGGTGGAGCAAATGGAAAGCATAGGCGGATACCCAAGCATGGAAAGAACTCGGTTATGCAGATGGAATAATGAGAAATTCACTGTGATGACAATCATGAAGATAAGGTATTCCGGGGGCCCTGAAGATGAAATAAATTGAGACCACTGTCCAAATTAGTAGGTGCATAATTTTGGAAAGGTAGAACGTGGCTTAACTCAGGAAGAGGTCAGGCATCTCTGCAATGATGCGGCCATCAAACGCTCCAAGAGCTCCAAGGGCCCTTGAACAGGAGAAGGAGACCATGGGAGAGAGTTCCTGCATTGGCAAAATGTCACATGCAGTATGGTTCAGAGGAATTCTACCACCTGCCACCTGGGTGGCCTTGGGCTTTGGGTCTGGCAACTTCAAAGGGTGATGGTTTCACTGCCTCTGCAGAGTGTCTGTGAAGGTGAGGAATTTGGAAATCAAGGATAACTTGATATATTTTATAAATAGGATGTATATTATAAATGGCACACATGCAGACTTTCTGACTTCTTTACATTATTACATTTTAAACATACAATCTCAAACTTCACAATCTCATTTTTTTGTTTCTGAAATATTTTAAAGTTGAATATCAGGATATTTCTCTATTGTTGTTTCTAAAAATTAAGAACTTTTCTCTATATGATAGAATCTTATCAAGTAAAGGCAGCTTTGTTTTACACTTTCTTTTAAAAGAGACACTAGACTCTCATCATGTAGTTTCCTGAAGACATCATTTTTTTAATGTTTAATTTTTTTTGAGACAGAGTTTCTCTGTGTAGCCTTGGCTGTCCTGGACTCGCTTTGTAGACCAGGCTGGCCTCGAACTCACAGAGACCCACCTGCCTCTGCCTCCTGAGTGCTGGGATTAAAGGCATGCGTCACCATGCCCAGCTCCTGAAGACATCAATAGCACGTATGCTCAAGCACATTTCAGACAGCAAGTGTCATGAAGTTGCGCAAACAAAGTCTGAGGGACTAGCATTCTTGGAGCCACACCTTTCCGGTTTCTGTAGCTCCACTGTGCCCAGAGCAGGGGCTTGCAACTCTTCCCTCTGCATTTAAAACATTTGCATCTTCACAGTACCATTCTCAAAAGCCCCACAATGCTCTCCAACTTTAGCAAAACCATTCACCTCTCCGAAGATGGATGGTTTTGACTTAACTTATGATTCCACAATAGCCACAACAGATGAGAAGTGCATTCGTAACCACTGCTACAACTTATACGCCATTTATCTTCCTTTCTAGTCAAGCTTTACTTCCAGGTAAGCACAAGGCACTCCCTCTTTTTGAGAGCGGACTTCAGCCGTACCTGCTGCAATGTGCTCCCTTTTCTCCTGGACTGGGCACAGCGGGTCTGTGTTCACTACAGTCTCTCATCTCTAGCTGACAGGGAAGAACGGGGAGCCCTCAGTGAGCGCTTAATTACTGAAGGAGACACCGTGCCATCTCGGACAAGCTATCAATTTTTTTCTTACATGTAAACATAGTGTTCTGTTTATATCTTGTGACTCTAAGTTAACAAATTCTAAACTAGTAAGATTTCCGAATTCTTTAATTGCACATGCAAAATTTGCTAATTATTGGGATAAATCTTTGCATGTGCCTGGTCAAATATCTGCTCAAAGATTTACCCACATGCCAACTAGCACCTAAAAGGATCAAGTACCTCAGACTAGAGCAAGGGGCGCTCTTTCTTGGCTCTTAAATGGAAAGCGTGCATCTACACTGTGCAGAGCTGAATGTGAGTCAAGCAGTGAACGTGTGCCAGTGAGGCCCAATTTTGGCCTTCCCCTTTTTGGCACACACAGTGTTAGAGTCAGCTGCCAGATTCTACAGCCCTTCAACTCTGTGCCAAACTTTGTCAATTTTAAGAATGGCCGATTAAAGTAATTTTTAGAAAATCAGTTTTCATCCAACTGAAGACAACCTTAGCAGTTGTCAGAGCATTAATGTGCTCCCAAGCTTCCTTCTTATGGTCAGAAAAGTGAGTCATGATCTGGTAACCCTCCTCCCTCCCTGCCCCCTCCCTCCATGTATGTCTCTGAGATCAATCGTCTTTCCTTTTCTTCTGAATGAAGCTAGCATTCCTAAGGTGGAGATTTCAGCCCATGGCACGTATTCATTGAATATACTATCCTCATAAATCAAATTATGCAAAGCACTTAAAATCACCGCCCCCCCCTTATCGACTTGAAAAAAGGAGATTTCTTCCCTCCCCCCTTTTTCTTCTTAAGACCTAAGAATGATCTGAAATATACTTTTCTTGGCAGATTAAGTTGCCCATCCATCTCCAGCTATTGGTACTTGTTCAAACTGGTGTAATGGTTCTATAAGGGCTGATCCTAAAGCGTCCTGAAATTCGTATTTAATCTAGAGATAAGTGCAGCAATCAATCTTTCCCAGGGTCTAAGAGAGCCATTGTATTCCACCCACTGACATAGCACACGCAGCTATTGTGATGGCTTTCCGCCTATGACTCAGAGGGAACATTTTCAGACAAGCCAAACTGGCAGAGGCATTCTGGATAGAGGGAGCTCAGCATCAGGGAGAGTAGGCTGTTACGGAAGGCTCTTCCTCGAGGTTGAGGAAGCAGCTGTCCACCTCCTGCAGACATACTATATGAATACACAACACTGCCGGGCTGTCTAATGGCAGAGGCTATGCAATAGACTGAAAGCCAGAGGATCTCTCGCCTTCATCTCTAGCATCTCTAATTAGTGTCTGCTCAGGTGAACTTGGCTGAAGCGCATTTTAATAATGAGACTCCAGGCCCGCCTTGTCCTTATCAACCTCGGGAAGAAGATAACAAACAGCAACAGCATCCACCCTTCCAATGGAATGGCAGTGAGAGGCACGGGCTTTTAAAAGCTGGCCTAGTGCCACAGCAGAGGAAATGAATCTGCTCAGGTTCTCCAAACTCTGGACAGCACTGGGACCCAAGCCCTAGAACAGAAAGTAGACTGAGTGAATCGACGGCCTAGGCAGCCCGAAGAGCAGAAAGCCCAGCCCCCTGCAGACCTACTGAGTGCCAGCCCTTTAGGACTATGCCTATAGTTGCAGGGCCACTAAGTAGTTTGAAAAGGGACACCTGGCCTATTCAAAGGCTACAACATGCAAGCTGGATACACAGAGAGGGAACAAAATCCAAAGCCAACAAAAGGGAGCTGTGATGGTCAATGTGGATTGATCACCTGACTAGGATGAGAAATCCAGAGGAGGATGGTAAAGGAGACGTGCCTTTGAGGGTGTTTGTAGAAAAGATTAACTGGGCGGAGGGGATGGCAGAGCTATCAGGGACAGTACAATCCCATAGGAGGATCAGATAAAGTAAAAAGTTGGGAGAGAGCTGCTAGCATAGGTCTTATTATTTCTGCTTCTTCCCCCTCCTTTCTCTCTCTCTCTCTCTCTCTCTCTCTCTCTCTCTCTCTCTCTCTCTCTCTCCTCTCTCCCCTCGCTTCCTTCTTTTCCCTCCTCTCTCTATCACCTTCCTGGCTACCAGGAACTGCTCTGTTCCACCGTGCCCTTCCCACCTCGATGTACTGGAACTGCGAGCCAAAGTTGACCTGTCAGCTCTCAAGTCATTTACGTCAGGTATTCTGTCTCAGCAACAGAAAAAAAATTAATACAGAAATGGACATACAAATTTTAGCATGTATCAATTTTAGCTGAGTCGGACAACATGGCAGAGTTGTAGAGCCTTGAAAAGCAACTCAAGGAGGTAAAGCAACTCAAGGAGGTAAAGTAACTCAAGGAGGTAAAGTAACTCAAGGAGGTAAAGCAGTGCTGGATGGAAGTGGTGGAGTCAGGCAGCGTGGAGCGCATCTCAAAGGCAGTGATGGGGGAGAGGGGGGACCAAAGCCCGGGGTTAGGGGCACTGAGAATCCTTACCGGGAGGAGTTCTAGGAAGGAGGTGTACATTTCTGAGTCTGCTTCTCACATCCAGTACACGTTGGGAAGGGCTGACCAATCTCTGGGAACACCAGGCATGCTAGGATCTTGTTAGAGGCAGACCTCTGAAGTGGTGACTTTTCTGAGAGCCCAGAACTTGAGAGAAAGAGCTGCTAGAAAGTACTCCGTGGATAAAAAAAAAAAAAAAATACTCTGTGGGTCTCTATGCCTGAATGTCTGAGCAGGAGTCTCTGGGATGAGTTACCTGCCCAGGGTCCCCCGTAAGCAGCCTGTCCTATCATGTTCTTCTGTCACTTTGGGGTTCCCAGATTGTATCATTGGGGTTTTAGAACAGTTTCTGCTCATTTGCTCAGTTAGCAGATATTTATTGAACATTTACTGTGAGCCAGGCCCCATGCTAGGCACCAGAAATAAAATGGTAAGTGGAATCAGCAGGGGTCCTGCTAACTTCATGGCTTCCTAAGTGAATGAGGGAGGCAACAGGAAAGGAAGAGGTGCTAACTAACTAGCATAGTGAAGTGTCAACCTTAGAACCATTGTGGCATAGTTCATTAGCATGTGGCAATTAAAAAAATGTAAATCACTCAGAAAGTTCTGTGGGGGTTTCTTTGAGGGAGGGGAAGGGGTGGAGGTTCCAAGCCAACTACCACACTGCTCTATCGCTAACATGTCTGCAATGGATGGATTGAGGGGCTGTCACAGACCCCAGAGGTACCAACAAGGCAGCCAGCTTAACTTGCCCTTGCTGAAATGACCTCACATGACAGACACCCCGCACCATTCATTGTCACTCTTCCGTCCACCCCTCCTTCTCCCGAATGCTTCAACTGCCAAGAGAAAAAGTCTAGAGGCCTTTCAGGAGCTCTCTAGCCGAGAGTGTCATAAACCGGGGACAGCAGGCATGTGGAGGAGAAGCAGGGATGCCACAATCTGTGTGGTGGAGCCATAAAAAAAATGCAGCATCCCCTGGGTTTTAGTCAGCAACTATTGGAATTTACACTGTGTTCTACACATACATGGATGGGAAAAGGCTGGTGAGCAAATCAGTACACTGCTAAGTTGAGAACAAAGCACATCTGTGCACCTACCCACAAGTCTGTAGCCAGCGCTGTGACCCCACCCGGGGAATACTGCACAGCTCTCACTTATCCAGACGCGCTCTCTTAATCACCAATGCCAACATTTCATGTTCTCTTTTTCTTACCTTGAAGGTCTCTACTTACACTATCAAAATGTTATATTGCCAGGTCTAACTATACAAAACCTCTCACTTTAATTTTTGTTGTTGTTGTTTCAGACAGGGTGTCTCTGTATAACCTTGGCTCTCCTGGAACATGCTCTGTGGATCAGGCTGGCCTCCATCTACAGAGATCTGTGTGGTGCTGCGATCAAAAGCATGCATCGCCACCACCATCAAGCTTCATGTAAAAATACTTTAATTTGTGCAAATGACAATTTCATATTTGCCAGCCTCGTATTTCCCTTACTTGCCATGTTCACCGCCCCCCCGACCTGTCTAGAACATCAGCCAACAGTGTTTGTTTTGATTAGTATATTCTAACGTCTAGAACAGTGCTTGGCATGAAGTAGACCTCAAACCAACATCTATGTCACAGACACGGAAGGTGGCTATGAGTTTCTGGTTCAATAATAATGATGATGATGATGATGACAAAATAAACCAAAATGTTGGTCAGTACTCCTGAGAAAAGGCAATTTTTGTTAAAAATATCCTGGGAGCCTTGCAAGCACATGAGGGAAAACTTTATGTTTGTGATTTGGTTCACTGAGTCCCTGGGATATACTGAAGGAAGAATGATTACAGGGGAAAGAAAGCGGCCTTTGTGTATATACTTATCCAATTTGAGATTCTTGTCATTTCAGTCCCCTCCCTCCAAATCTAGGCTGCTACCCTGTCTGATGCTCCAATTATTCCAGCTAGAAGTCCATAATCATAATCTTTAAAAGCACATCTTTCTGGTTGTCCTGCCGAAGTGCAGCGCAGCGATGACCTCCACTGTCTTTAGAGACCCTCATTTAACCCGCACTCCAGAAGGCCTGCTGAGGGAGGAAACAACAGACAAGAGGACACAACCTCACAGTCCACAGCAGTTCAAGAATCAGCTAGCCCGGCTGGGAAGGAAGTCCACAGGATTTTATAGCGAGGAACCGTCAACCTGGGCTCTAATACAAAGAGCCCCCATAGCTCATACATTCGTAGGAAAGATCTTCCAATATAGCAAGGAAGAGTCTCCCCAGTTCTGTGGCCTGGAGTAGAGCAAACACAGCCAGGGATTCCTAGACCCCACGGTCGTTCAACAGTTTCGTGAATACTGTGGTGCCCCCAGTCTCTTGTCTCTTATGCTCTGCCTTGGTTTGCAGGAGGGGCTGCCATCTGTGCTCCCCCAGCAGCTGTGGGTCTACAATGCACGGCCTTCCTGCTGAGGTGGTGGGATCTCTGCAGACCCTGGGCCCTCATCATGGGTGGCTGCTACCAGGAAGTGGGCACAGTCTGGCCCAGTGACTGACAGGCAGCTTTCTTCCTCCCTGGTCAGCCAGGGGAACGTAATCTGCCTTTCCAGCTGGTGTCCTTTACTTCCCATTTAAAAAACAAACTTTTCATTAATACTGACAAAGTTAAGAGAATGACACACGTTGCCAGTTTCAGGGACATAAAACATAGGTCCATTTTAGTTCTTGCCTCATTAAATTTGTTTTAGACCAATGCTTACCCCAACAATGAGTCCATTCTCAAGGACAGCTAAAGAACACATTTTTTTTTTTGTTCACTGGACATTTTAGGACAGCCAACAGCCTGGTCAAGGAAAACCCTGCTTTCTCTAAAAAAGCCCCACATGTGCCCCAGCTGTGACTCCTCTTACCCAGCTTCTAAACTGTCCACTGTCAGGGGCTCTCTGTCTTTAATTTACAATTTCCTTCTTCCTCCCTGACTAATGGTAAAGGGAGTTGCTGGAGAGAGAGGAAGAAGGATGGAAAAAGAAGGGGAGTGAGGGAGGGAGACTGAATAAATGACGAAGGAGAGAATGGGACAGAGAGAACACACTAACTTTGTCCTAACCCAGACTGACCAAAAATGTTCCTTCCTGGTCTGCATGTGAGGTGGGCAGCCCACAGCCCACGGGAAACTGTAGCCAGAGTAACCCAGAGGATCCAAGCCCAGCTTTAGAGGAGAGCAGGCAGGTGAGCCTGGGCTGCAGGGGGAAGGAGGATTAGGGAGGGAAGCGATGTGGCAGAAGGCTCGGCCCAGGTCCACGGAGCTGGTATAGAGGTTGGTTCCACACTGAACCTGGGCCAAAGGGGACCCTAAGATGAGGGCCTGCATATGACAGAATCAACACAGACACTCTTCTCTTTATCATCTCTTTAGAAAGTGAGTCGTGAAGCTAATTGTCCAGGTAGACTCGGGTTACTACAGACACACAAGGTAGCTAAACGAGGCTTTCGTTTGTGCTGTTGTTTCAGGCCCCAGAACATCAGAGGCAGGCACCTACATTACAAGTGGAGGGAAAAGAAATGAGTACAAGTCACTATTGCCAAAAGGGACAGGGAAATCTTCATTGCCTCCAAAATACTCCTGAGGTTCATAGCTTGAGCTGGTGACCTCGGCCTTTGAGCCAGACTTCTTTAACCATGGACCATCTTTTTTTTCCTAGTTGGTAACCATTTCATTAATGAGGAGAAAGTAAGAGAACACATATATAGAAACAGCATAGTGCTGGGCACATCAAACACACACACACACACACACACACACACACACACACCCCATTAGGCATTAACACTACAGTTAGCATTAACATTAGTACCGATTGCAGTCTTTCTGTGACTGTGACTATATTCAGTCAGAAATGCCTTAGAAAACAGTATCTAGAACACCCTCTCTATCTTTTCTTGAACACTTTGCTTACAAGAAAATGTCTCTCTTTTCTCATTTTCTCCCTTTGCCCCAAGAACAGTTAAGAAAAAACCACACACACACACACATTAAAGCAACAACAATAATATACAATGTATCAGAAAGAAATGTGATTTCTCCTCATGGACAGTGGCCCTTGCCTCCCAGTTTGTACTGGATGTCAAAATGTCAAGCCATCAAAAGCAATCTCCAATTAGCATGAAAAGCATGGGACTTGATGGTGGCACCTAAAGTCACACAAACCAGGTTCCCAGGCCACACCCTGTTGGAAACAGCCATTCCCAGCCAGAACAGGAAACAGATGCAACTGTGTTATGAAAATCAAACCTCATGGGTGCTCATTATGTGGCTAAGGAGGCCTCAGCCCACACCCAGGGCACACCTGGCAGGCCATCTCTAGAAGGTCAGTCTAGCAACAGGAGTGAACACCCAGGCACCCACCCAGACCTGGGGACGGAAGGCACAGTGAAGCCTTGAGTCTAATCTGGGCTCTTATATACCGCAGCCTTCAGCTCACTAGAAATGTTGGTCATTACCCAGAAAGCCAGATTTACGTGAGTTAATTTACAACTTGAAGATGTGATGTTATGGAGCAGACTAGACTTTGATTTACAGTAAATTTCCTACTGGCATGAGTTTTTATACACCAGGCTTTAGCTGATCCTCTGACCGGCAAATAATACTCAGCAATCATACACCATTGGGCAAACAAGCTGCAGTACACACTTTTACCCTTAATCCTGTATATAAATTGTACTCGTTACACTTGTGTGGCTCTCCTCTGAATTAGTCTAGGAATACAGTGCCTATTTGGCATGCTGTTTATCACAGTGAAATGTGACATAATTGACTATTTCCTTGGTGAAGCACCTTTTAAATTTAGTTTTTAAGGTTTCTTAATTTTCACTTTTTGAAACATCTTGGTTATTCTTTGAGTAAGAGTGTTGGCTTAGGAGTGGCAGGCAGGGTTATCCTTTCAAAGTAATATATGCAAATGACTGTGAAAATATACTTTTTAAATTGCCCAAAAGAAATTTTTAAATTAGTGCCATATCTGTAAATATGAAAACTATATACAAGTAAATAAATGGGTGGACACACAGACACACACACACACACACACACACACACACACACACACACACACAGGGACACAAGATCACAGTGTTCCTTAACTCCAGATAGTATGAGTGTGGCGATATCTGCTCTACCAACTTGTTTGGGTAAGTCTGGCTATTTCCAAGACTCTACTCTTAACCTCATGTGGAATGGTGTGGTGAGAAAGAAGTGAAGGAAAAATGATGGAGAAGTAATATTTTGTAGATTCCCTACTATGAGTGCACTATGGACGTGATACATAATACCAAGTTATTTTATTGATCAACATTATTTTCAAACTCTTGGTGTTGGGAAGAAATAAAATCCAGATGTTGTAAAGGCAAACACGGAGAATCATATAATCTTAAAAACAGATTAAGCTTTACAAGAAGAGGAGCGCGCGCGTGTGTGTATGTGTGTGTGTGTGTGTGTGTGTGTGTGTGTGTGTGTATGTGTGTGTGTGACAAAACCAAGAATATACAACAGCAACCCAAAACTAACAGCTGCCAAGACCCAATACATATTGAAGCACAAGAGAAAAGATAAGTAGACCACCTAATTTTCGGTAAAAATTTATATCCAGTAACATTATCAATTTAAGAATACATGACAACTAAGTACAGACAAAAGATGTGAACAGACAAGTCACTGAGAAGATTTGCAGGTGATGGATCAGTGGAAGCACGGTACCACAGCAACAACTGGAAAATGAAAAGTCAAATGACATAATACTAGCCAGCCTTAGAAGGCTGGGGCAGGGGATCCTGAGGTGAAGGCCAATAGGACTGTCTCTCAACCAAAGACCCAATTAACCAGTTGACCAACCAACTGACCGACCAAAGAAGTCAGATGACAAATGGCCTGCTTCTCATAAAACTTAATCTATTAATAGAAGGAGGGGAGGAGTAATGACAGAATTCAAACAAATAATTCCAAAATGTCCAATGGGAATATGACTACAACAGATAAGAGCCTGGAATATGGTTCTATATGAATAGATGGGCAATACTTCAAACATAATGGAACTTTGCTAAGGAACCTGTAAAGTGAAATGGGCATATAGTGTAGTGACCATGAAATAAATAAGAAACATTGTCAAATAATTATTTCTAAAAATCCCTGGGGTTGGGTTACTGAACAGGAGAATATTTTTACATTTTCAAAAACAGACATATTGTTTTGGGCTCTTTAAAGATTTCCAGAAATATAGACTGCTTGACAACTTCATTTTTCAAATTGCAATAGCCTTGATATGTAAAAGAAGAAGGCTCTGGCCTTGATATGTAAAAGAAGAAGGCTCTGGTGAATTCAATTTGAAATATAACATAAAAGCTATAAGGCACAATGCCTTCACAGAAAGCCTAGCAACACATTAGAGAGAGAAAGATAGCCAAGTCAAGACTACTTGAGGAAGGAAAGGACTGTTTCATCGCCTGAGTTCTATCACCCAGCACTCTGATAAGTCAAGAGAAGCAAATACTTCCTCAAAAAAGCCAATACTTTTTAGTTAGTGATATGTATCAGAAGCCCGGGTCTGACTCCTACCATAGAAACGAACCTCCACTGCATCTGTCTTATAAGGAGCCTTTGGGAACCTTAAACATTTTGGGGGGATTTATTTACTTTATGTGCATTACTGATTTACCTGTGTGTATGGCTGTGCGTCACTTGTATGAGCGGTGCCCACGGAAGTCCTAGGAGGTCACGGAGAACTGGTGGTACAGACAGCTGTGAGGTGTCATGTGGGTGCTGGGAACCTAGCGTGCGTCCTCTGCAGGACAAATTCTTTTAACTGCTGAGCTGTCTATCCAGCTCTAAGAACTCATTATACCTTTATTTGAAAACTGGATTGAGAAAAATGTTCAGGAGACTTTCCATAAAAATCTAAAAATTCTTGACATAAAATCAGGGAAAATTACGCACATTTTCTTTAATAAGTGTTATTTCATAAACCTCACTGTGCTAAACCACAGGCAGAATCTTTGTCTCTAGAAATAGGACACAGGCAAGAGGTGCATTATTGTCACTAGAGTTCTACGCATTTTAACTAAAGCAATGACAACACCACCACCAACAAAAAAGATCTTAAAATATTGTTGTGGAAAAAGGTAAGTCCACTTGCAATTATTTATAGATCATATAATTATCTATTTGGAAGGATATAGAAGTTTATTAAAAAGCAATTTGAAAAAAAAAAACCAGATTTTTAAAAGTCTTCTAAGTTCTCCTCTGGTCTGCACTGCCAATTAAAAAAAAAAAGGAAACCTTTCTACTCCCAATAGGTAAAAGAGATGATAACACAGTAAATGCCCATAATAATAAAAAATCATGATTATTTTATAAATTGTCTAATTTTGTAAATTGAAAATAAAAATTATATCTTAGACTTAAAGTCATGCAATAAATTATAGACAACTGTTGTTTTAACTGAAAATCCCAGATCATTGTATTTTACCAATAAAGACTCAGGAGCCAGATGCTGTGGTGAAAACCTGGTAGCTCGGAGAGGCAAAGAAAGTACCCAGCTGACCTACTACTCAGCTCATGTCCCAATGGAGATGGCGCCAAAGGCTCACTAGCTCAGCTGACAGCCCAGGAGGAAAAGGCCAAAACCAAAAACAAACAAACAAACAAAAAAACCTTAAGGGGGCCAAAGGCTTGGTAGCCCAAGGCCCAAAAGCCAAGGTCAACGAGCTGAGGAGCTCAAGAGCTAGTGAGCTAAGCTAAAATCCCAAGTTAAAGAGCCAGTGAGCCAAAGAACCCTGCCACATGTCGTCTCATGCTGTCTTAAATACCCCTCAACTCCAAGTCCCTCCTACTCTTTAATCCCTGTCAGCTGGTTTCTTGCTCCGCCTCCTGACCTAGGGTTAACTTTATTAAATTCTGTGTACAGATAGCTCTTAGATTAAAGGTGTGTGTTAGGGCTCAACCACAAGAAACAGGGATTTACATACAGTTCAATCTCATGGATCACACTGAGATCAAATATCCTGCAACAGACACCATACCAACATATAAAAGAACATCCCGATCACTATTTATTGGGGCTGGAGAGATGGCTCAGTGGTTAAGATTATTTGTTGTTCCTTCAGAGGACCTGAGTTCAGTTCCCAGAACCCACACCTCGTGGCTCACAACTGCCTGTAACTTCAGTTCCAGGGGACCCATCACCCTCTTTCTGGTCTCTGCAACTGTTGAACTCATATGCACATACTCACATAGAGACATACATATGTGTTAGTTAAAATAAATTTTTATGAAGTGATAAATGTCCCTTAAATTTATTATTTGTGTTATATATGTTAGCCTTTATGTGTAGATGAACATTTTATGTATGTATTTCAATTCCTCCTCGAAAGCTCTTCTATTTAGTACATGCCAACTCTATGCCCATTTTACAGATGCATTTTTTTGCCCTAAATCACAATGTTGCTGTTGTTGGGGCTCCTGGAATGGGGGTCCATATGGCTCTGCTATGCTCCTAATGACAGCTATGGCACATCTCTTCCCTGCTGGTACAGCCCCGTTTTATGTCACAGGTGACAAGCCTCAGAGAGGAGCGCTGCATGAGGGATAAGACCTTCCCAACTCATAGTTGCCTAAACATCCTAACTGGAAAACAGCAACGGGGACCATTAGGGAAGTCAGAACTGACATCTGTGGCCTCAGGTTGTGGCATGTCATCCAAATATGTTTCGACACTCTGACCTGGATGTTGATTTGGGCTTTTGCCCAAGACTGTGTGAAACCTTGGACAAGGAGGCCTGTCTTTGCCATAGTAGAGACCCTGCCAACATTCAAAATAATGCGGAGGCAGTGACAGCAGCCTAGAAAAAGATGTTCAGAGCTGTGACATTTTGCAGAGGACATCCCATTGTCATCACTGTGTTTCTAGTTCAGGCCTGCCCTTGGGACCCTTTCCAGGGTCTTGCACATGAAACTGTATTCAGCACTAAAATGCTAGCAGAGCAGGCACTAGGAAAGGAACTCTATTCCACAGCCCCCAACCACAGGTCCTCCCTGCCAGGCCTGCTCTCCAGACTGGGTGTCAGCAAACATTACAAGACCCCTGTGACCTCAGCAAAGTCCTGGGGGTGGGGCCACTTGTTGTCTATGAGTTTTCAAGTTCACATAATGGACTTATTTCATTTTTTAAAATGCTTTTTCTCATACCTTTGTTTTGTGCTCCATTTTTTTCATTTGGAAAGTCTAAAGCCATAAAGCTGTCCATATATATTAAAAAGTTACTCAAAGGACATTAAAGACTTAACATTGAAGCAGTCCAGGGCTTACAAGGCAGTCACTGAATCACTGAAGCTGTTTTCGACTAAGCATCTACCCATAGGCCGGCGGTTTGATGGCCAAGTGCAAGCACCACTCTTTGAAGCCTGTCTTTCAAACTAGCCTTCAAGTTTTCTTGCTGACTTGTAATCTTCCCACAGCCATTGCCGAGATATTTTTTAAACATGGATTCCTAATAAAATTAAGTAATGCTCTAATCATGTATACTGGCCTGCTAGGAAGATGCTGACACGGCAAAATGTCACTATGGCAATGTGACAATAACAGCTACAGCTCAAACTACAGCCTCTAAACATTAGATAAAAAGGTTTCCTTTAGTTTCCCACAGGATCAGGACTCTTCCCCTAATAAATGCTGCTTCTATCCCATTTTACAAAGGAGTGAAGTCGTGGGTGGTAAATGGGCAGGCCTGGCAGGCACCAACGCTAGAACTCAAAATGAGGCACTTTCCTTAGCGTTGTAACTGGATGTGTGTGTGCCCTCCACCCAGAGCTTCAAACAAAGGGCTACCTAGAGGGGTACTGAGATGACCCAGCCCATCATCCTGCCATGAAAGGCTTATGACCCTCAAATATTCTGCTTCACATGGAGAAAAGTATACTAAGTAATAAGGCCTATGTGATCTGAAGGCTGCAGTGGCCACTCTTCAGCACAGAACCAGTTCTGGCCTCAGGTTCCCCGTGGATAAAGTATTTAATAGAACCAAGAGCATAGGCAAAAACGAGTAGTCAAGGATGTGATCTGAGATAAGCATTTATACAGGGCCTGGGTAAGCAGTACTTTCCCAACTTAGCCTGGCAGCCTTTCACTGTTAAATACTTGCGTGTATTTGATCCAGTGTCAAGTAATGACAAATATGGAATTTATTGCTTGAAATAATGTTCTCTTTCCTCTAGAATGATAGCCCTAAAGAAAGCTTCATGTTGATCCTATTGTAAAATATTATTATTATCAACTAAAAATTAAAGTAAGGACAGATCGACAGTGTCTTCTTAGGATGCCAGCCTTACTCGGCTTAAGGAACGCTAACTGTGACATTATGGGAAATGAGTCATCTGGTTGGGTGATAGATGTCATCACTTGTCTCTCAGGTGACTATACCAGATAGACATTCCTAAGGTCCCTATAGTGAGGCCCAACACTAACGGCCATGGTTAGCTATCGCAGAGACTGGAAGGCACAATGGCGCACACCTGCAATTCTAGCACCAGGAGTCTGAGGCAGGAAGAGGCAGGAAGGGCATGGGTTTGAAGTAGCCTGAGCTATATACACGGAAATCTCAAAAATGTTAAACAAATACTTTCTTTTAAAAGGAGAAGGGAAACAACCACAATCTAGAACTGCCACGCCCCTGAGGTGCTGTGGGTCCCTATGACATCTTTCCAGCCTTCCTCCAGCCACTGCAGATTAACATACATTGGTATTTCATCCTAAGTGCATCAAAAATAAGTTCAGATAATGAAGATGCCCTGCTAAACGGGTATGTCTTCATTCTAGAGAGGAAAGGGGTAGTTTTTCAGTAGATGCAATTCATTTTGAACAAGAAAATACTCCTAACAAGCTATATAAAGGCACACAAAATCTTCATACTTGAGAACATTTTGCTTTTAAAAATGCAAAACTATCTCTGATTTGTCTTCCCTGCTTTTGTGATCTCCCCCCAAACTAGATTTCCACAGAGCTGGAGAGTAGGACTGACAGAGAAACAGATTTGCTTCACAGGATATTTAAAGCTTACAGAAAATGCCACAGAAGTTCATCACTCCCATGTTCCCCCAAAGGCAAAGTGTCCCTATAGAGCTTGTCAAATGTCTTCACCTTGGTTACCGATCTGTGTGACAAAGGCTGCTGCTGGGTGAGGTTACAGGTCCACGCGCATGTCAACCGCAGAACTTGTGAGATTTAGGAATACTTCATATAAACTTCTAAATGACTACAACAGGGAGGAGATTCGAGGTGGTCTGTTCATTTTCTTTCTTGCATTCTCCTGCCCCTTTTATGTTACTGGGGATCAAATCCAGGGATTTGCACACAGGAGCCAATCCTTCACCACTGAGCTAGAGCTCAGCCAAGAGGCGGTCTGTTCACCGTTTCCAGCTCTGTCTAGCATGGATGCCTCAGGGCACTTCCCTTGCTCCCTATGCTTCAGCGGTGAAGAGTCCCTGTTCCACTCATGTTCTCTGGGTTACCTGGATCCTATTAACATATTCTCTCCATGAAGTCCTCGTTTGTCTATTGGTATAGGTAAGAGATTGGCTGTTTCTGTGAATGATGTAGAGCAGTGTGTGTGTGTGTGTGTGTATGTGTGTGTGTGGCCACATGAGTGCTTGTATACAGATGAACGTGTGTATGGAGCTCAGAGGTCATGTGTCTTCCTTATTCTCTCTTATTTTGGACTGTGCTTCATCGCTTCTCGGGCTCACTGACTTGGCCAAGCTGGCTGGCCAATGAACAAGAAAAATTTTCCTGTTTCTTCCTTCCTAGTGCTGGGGCCCTAGAACCACACCACCACGCCTGGCTCTTTAGGTGTGTGCTAGGTATCAGGCTTGCGTCACAAGCTTTTCACCTACTAACTGGGCCATGTCCCCAACTCCATGAGGTAGTTCTCTGCATGCAGTTAATAGCTGTCAAGTATCAATACGAGAAAGGCTCTTAGGTGTCACTGTGTTACATGGCCAGGACTACGCTCTACCCTGAAAGGAGGGAGATGGGGAGAAAGCACAGGGAGGGAAGCATGGCACAGTGCAGTGGGAGAGACAAGGGACCACTCCCTTCCATCCTACAAAAGACATCCTGGAAAAGCTGTCACAGATCTAAGTATCTAGGGGAGACTGAAAAGAGCATTTGCCCAGGGCAAGCGAGGAAGGACCGTAGAGAGGAGAGATACTCTGAGTGTTACTAGAAACTCAATAAAGCCTGATTAGAAGATGTGTTTTCTGTATCTCCAAACTCAAGCCTTTGAATGTTTAGGTGATAAACAAAGCTTTGCAGTATAGCATCACCTTTTTGATTTCTCACCAAATCTCCCTTCAACTGCCTAACTAGTAGTGTTCCAAGACTTCTGCACTGACCTTCCTCAGTGCTCTCCTTCAGCTGCCCTCCACTTTCATCTTGTAAACGTGAGCCCCACATTTCTTGCTGTCTCCATGGTTGGGCAACAGCTGGTCACTGTGGCTCGGATGTGAGTGTACCTGCACCTCAATAACTAGCCACAACTAATCAAGGTTCTGCATCCATTAGTGGCAAAGTGACCCCCAACACTGGAGACCCTCTGGTGGCACGGAAGGGTAGTCTGTGATGTGCTAATGAAAAGCCTGTAGGACTGCCTCCAGAAGCATGTCCAACCCACACGCTCCCATGATACCACCTGGAAATGCCCCGCACTTTGCAGTTGTGCCTCAACTAGGTCAGCTCTCTGGACTCCACCTTGGCAGCTTTGTTTTGCCCTGATTCACTGAGCTCATTCTGATAGATTCTGATGGCTTCTTTAACATATGAAGGTCACAAGGAATTCTAACCCTTCCTTGCAAGGTGCCAGCTACTTCTGCTCCATCTCACTGGTACTGGGACTTTGAAATCAGCCATGTGGTTAAAATATTGAGCAAAGACTTAGATCTTGAAATGTGCATTTATCCTTTCATTTATTTTCTTAATTCATGAATTGACTGCTGCTGTAGATCCTGCCTGTACATCTGTTTTAGATGTGGAAAATTTTAAAGTTCATTCATCACTCGGGTTAAGCTCACCAGGGTATGTCACACAAAGCCTACAACGTGCCAACTTACAGTAGAACAATTATCTTTTCCTTTGCAAATCTAATAAAAGACTGAGCCAAGTTCCACCCTGCTGTGCAGTGTGTGTACACTGTAACGGGGATGGAGTAGTAACTGAAACACAGCTTATTCATATACTTTGGAAGCGATTTCAGAGCCCTCTACACATTAAGCCACAAAAATGATTCAATTGTCCACTTGGTGCCAATGTTCACGACTACTGAGTATACTCTACAGATACAAAGAGTTTGTTTTCTATGTTAAAATAAGGACTTGCAATTAGTTCCGTGTGTCTGTGTATGGGGATCTGTGCAAGATGCTCCCTTGCTGCCACCTCTGAGGACCAGTGACAATCCCTATTGTTTCCTGATGTTCACTATGAACTGGGCACGGTGCTATACAAATTACATGAGTATCTCGCTTAGCCTTCTCAATTAGCTCGTGTTGGGTAAGCAAACATAGCATCCCCACTTAAAAGATGACTAAAGTGGGGCTTGGAAAGGTAAAAATCATACGGCCCAAATACTACATAATACCAGCAAAAGTAACATTAAGAGGGAGGTTTATTTGGCTTCATAATGGAAAGGGTTATAGTCTACCATGGCAGGGAAGGCGTGGTCACTGAGGTTCTGACCATGCATCAGGAGCTTGTGCCACCGCTCGCCAGACCCCAGTGGATCAGGAACTGGAGGGCCATGAGGGAAAGAAGGCTGGACCCTCCAGGAGCACCCCAATGGCCCTACACCTGATAGCTTGGCCTCATATTTAAAGGCTCCCACTATCTCCCAAACATCATCACTTGGGGGATCAACTATTCAAATATAGGAACCTATGATGAAAGGGACATTTCACATTCAAACCATAGCCACTGGCACTGCCATTCCGAACACATGCAGCTAGGTTTGGGAGTGTTGGCGATGGGTTTTGGCTAGATGGATAGAACAGAGGGTGAGTTCAATAAATTCCATTTAAATCAATGGCAACGCCCAGGCCTTAAGGTCAACAATTAATAAATGGGACCTCATGAGGCTGAGAAGCTTCTGTAAGGCAGGAGACACTGTCAACAGAACAAAGCAACAGCCTACAGACTGGGAAAAGATCTTCACCAACCCTACATCTGACAATGGTCTAATATCCAAAATATATAAAGAACTCAAGAAATTAAACATCACCAAACCAAATAACCCAATTAAGAAATGGGGCTCAGAGCTAAACAGAGAATTCTCAACAGAGGAATATCAAATGGCTGAGAAACACTTAAAGAAATGCTCAATGTCTTTAGGCATCAGAGAAACGCAAATCAAAACGACTCTGAGATTCCATCTTACACCCATCAGAATGGCTAAGATCAAAAATTCACGTGATACCACATGCTGGCGAGGATGTGGAGAAAGAAGAATACTCCTTCATTGCTGGTGGGAATGCAAACTAGTATAACCACTTTGGAAATCTGTCTGGCGCTTTCTCAGAAAACTGGGAATAGGGCTTCCTCAAGACCCAGCTACTCCACTCCTTAGAATATACCCAGAAAATGCTCCACCACACAACAAGGACATATGCTCAACCATGTTCATAGCAGCCTTATTCATAATAACCAGAACCTGGAAACAGCCTAAATGTCCATCAGTTGAAGAATGGATAAAGAAACTATGGTACATTTCCACTATGGAATACTACTCAGCTATTAAAAACAAGTAAATCCCAAGATTGTGGACAAATGGATGGGACTAGAAATGATTATAATGAGTGAGTTAACCCAGAAGCAGAAAGACTCACATGGTATATACTCACTTATAATTGGACACTAGCCCAAAAGGCATGTCCCATGAAAGTCATCACTTACCAGGAGATTGGGATAGACGTGAGGACATCCTACTGAGACTCTAGGTCAGAGAAATATAGGAGATAGGGAAATAGGAATCAGAGGGTCCTAGAAACCTACAAGAAGAACATAGTGATGGGTGGATTGGGGCCCAGGGGATCTGCTCGAACTATTGCACTAACCAAGGAAAATACAAGTAAACATTGAACCCCTACTCTGATCAACCCAATGGACAGGACATTCTCCACAGTTATGTGGAGAGCGGGGACTGACTCTGACATGAACTCTGGTGCCCCATATTTGACCACCTCCCCTTGGTGGGGAGGCCTGGTGGCACTCAAAGAAAGAATAAGCAGGCTACCAAGATGAGACTTGATAGCCTATGATCATATAATGGGGGAGGAGGTTCCCCTAAGTCTTAGATCTAGGGGAGGGGAACAGGGTGAAAGCAGGAATGGGAGGATACAAGTGATGGGCTAACAATTGAGTTGTAATCTGAATAAATTAATAAAATTAAAATTAAAAAATAAATAAATGGCAACATTTCTCTTAAGATGATGCATAATACAAAATATTACTGGACTGTGCCTAGAAAGAAACATTTGCTCAGTTAATCATCAGTCCTTAGGAATGTCACTCCTGGTACATCTAGTATTTCTATTACGTCACAGAAAAATATGCTATATATTCCTACACTGGAATATGTGTGGATATAACATAAGCTGGGGCAGACAACCTACTTTCATACCAGTTCTCATAATTACTATCTATGTGGCCTTAGATGACATGAGCCTTTGAACACTAATTTCCTCACCTGTAAAGTGAGAATAAAAATAGTGGATGTCTATTTATACCTAGCATGAGTGTCGTGAGAAACATTAGGTAAAGCTCATTTTCTGGGTGCTTTAAAATGATCCTTGTTGTTGCTGTCGTTAGTCACACTGGACCTGATTTGGCTTCTCAGTTATTTCTTAGGCAGCAGACTATTTCACTACTAACTTCTCATTCTTCTTGCCTTATATAGCACCTTTTAGTTCTTAGCAGTTAATTATATTATATCTTATATGGGAAATCTGAACAAGGAAGATAAAAAATCATTTTCAATAAACATACAAAGACTCAAACTGAATCTGTACTGAGCCATCAGCATTCACTAGAGAGAATGACTACTTCCTATTCCATAACACTGCAATAGGTTCAAGAGAGTTTCAAAGTCAAATCTAACAAAAGAGATCAGAGCTTAAGCGCCAAGTAAGTCTCATGGCTGCCTCTGAAAAGTAGGAGCTTTCCAAGGCTTTCGTTCTCAAGGAAGAAAATATCCATGTTCTAGAAACTGCCTCTTCACCCTCTAGAAGCAACCTCTCCATGCCAAGAGACTTCTGACATGGATCCATCCCCAGTTATCAGTACTGTGGACTAAGTAGGCAAAGGCACATTCAGTCTTTTCATTCCTCCTTATGTGGCCACACAAAATAACCCAGAAAGCTTACAAATTAGCCATAGTAGAGTAAGGTCAGGAGAGAGGGTTTTTTTTTAGATGTATTTTTATTCCATGTGTAGACATGCTTTGCCTCCATGTATGTGTGTGTGCTGCATTCATAGAGTGCCTAAGGGGACAGAAGAGGGCAGCAGATCCTCTGGAACTGGAGCTACAGATGGCTGTGAGCTGTCATGTGGGCACTGTGAACTGAACCCAGGTCCTCTACAGGCAGAAGTATTTTTAACTGCTGAGCCCCAACACAGTGCTTAAGTATTTTCTTACATACTCAGTTAAACGTATTCACTTTGATTGTTGTTTAGGCGGCCTTACTACCCCTCTTCTGTCATCCTGAAGACATGGGGAATGTAGCAGAGGTCCACCCATTTCAAACTGAGATCAAGAGACACATGTCAGCCTTTAAAAATTGAACAAGAATCCTCCTCGATAACTGCAGTGTTCTTCCAATGCTGGGCAGAGAGTGCATGCCTTGACGTCAGCACGAGTCCACATCATTTGCTTTAAGCAGTCTCATGTTCTAACTCCCCTTATGTCTCTACAGTATAATCTTTACTCCAACAGAACTGCTAGAAATTCAAGGCAAGCCAAAGAGGACCTTACTTTCTCCTCTATGGACCGTTCCTTAACAACTCAGCCCTTCCTTCAGTGAGCCTCTCAGGTCAGCATCCCCTCCATACTCCTGGCATAACTTGGGTTGTACAGCTCCTGTATTGGCCATGGTAAATGTAACTCTGAACCCTCATAAAAGAAACTCTTTTTTTTTTTTTTGCAATATGAGAGACTATTAGAGACTCATAATTAGTCATAATGCAGAGAACAAGTGACTGTGAGGTGCTCGGGCCCCAGTGATGTGTCTGCAGTGCAGTTTCTACACCTAAGACTCAGGGGACATCACAGAAGAAGGAGTGGGAGGATTACAAGAGCTAGAGGACAAAGATGCTTATTGTGAGAGGTAGAGGCTCCTAGACATGACAAGGAGGCTGCACTCAAGAAACCACACACTACGGTTGCTTAAATAAGATTTGTGTGATGAATGCACCAGTTGACATGGCAAAGCAGGTGGGGGAGATTTCACAAGATCCTACACTTGATGCAGAGCTACAGGCCACCAATGGCTGCAGAAAGAGGGAGTACTGTTTTCTCTAGAATCAAGCTGCAAGGTAAGTTTTGCATTCTCAAGTGGCCAGCCCTAGATACATGGACATATGAGCCACACTAAAAAGAACTCAGTAGATGTGTGTGTGTGTGTGTGTGTGTGTGTGTGTGTGTGTGTGTGTAAAACAATCATATTTAAAGACAAGGTTATGAATTTGAGAGTGAGTGGAGTGAGTGGGACAGGGAAAGAGTTAGAGGAAAGGGAGGAAGGGGTGGAAATGAAGCAAATACAGTTGGTATCCATGTGGGATATTCCCTAAACCTTAAACAAAAAAGGATTCATCCTTCTTCCCATTTCCTCCCCTCGGCATACTGAGTGTATTCTACAACTACAAAGCTGTAACATGACTTAGGGCTTGGGAGAGGGCCTCTCTGGGCATCATAATGATTATGTACTTGGTCAGCTGGCTATGGACTTCAACACATGGTACTCCTTCTCTGGGCCTTGGGATATTATGTCTGTGGCAGAAACAGGCAGGACTGCTTTGCCATTAGGATTGACTGTGCTCAGCTCCGATGGCCCTATAGTTTCTGTTTTCAATTTGATTTTTGTTTTAAACAAACAATTACTGAGGAGTAGCCTACACGTAGGCCTTTTCACACATCATAAGTGAATGTAGCTCCATGAATTTTCACAGAATGATCATTTAAGTGGATCCAGTGCATTTGAAGGCACAAAATACAATTATTCCCCCAGAAACTTCCTGTGCCTCTTCTAGTTACTCCTCGGCGTATGAAACCACTGCCCTGCATTCTTCTATCGGTTAGTTTTTGTCTGTCTGTACTCTGCAAGGTCATACACCCCTCATACACCTTCCTCCTTATTATCTTTCCCTCCGCATGCTGGCTGAACTCACCCTTGCAGCAGCACATGACACAACAGTGTGTTCTATCTCGAGTGAGTGCCGCACTACACGAGCACGCCACCAGCCCACGGCTAACTCCTTGTGGTTATTTCCAGATGTCTTCAATTGTATCCTACTTGTGTGGGTGGGTCCAGGAGGGAGTGTGGGGGAGGGAAGGGGTGAACATGATTGAAATACATTATATGCATGTAGGGAGTTCTCAAAGAATCAATACAGAACACGAAAAACCTTGAAGCCAGCATGGTGGCACATGCCTGCACACAAAGATCTCAAGTTGAAGGTCAGTTTGGACTATAGAAGACCTTGTCTAAACAAACAGAAGCTCGGAAAAAAACTTGCCTGCAATAGCTTAAATGTGGCTTTGCTTACTACCTCTTGAGGCCGTGGGCACCACGCTTTTCCTAAGTTTCAGGGAAGCTGAACATCTTCTAAGTGTATAGCGATATTAAAAGTCAAGGATCAACACCATCAACATGTTATTAGGCTGTTCCTACCCACAGCATCCCCCCTAGAGCACTTGTTCACAGTCTCCCTAATGCTGCAACCCTTTAACACATTCATTCCCTCGTGTTGTGATGACCCCAAACATAAAACCTTGTCATTGCTACTTCATAACTGTAATTTTGCTACTGCGTTGAATTGTAATGCAAATATCTGATATGCAAGATATGTAACCCCTGTGAAAGGGTCGCTCGACCCCCAAAGGGGTCATGACCCACAGGTTAATAATCACTGCACTAGAAGTATAACCTGGCAACAGACAAGTCAACAAGACAACAAGGATGCACAATAACATTACAGACTCTTGCCAGGAAGCCATTGCACAGAGAACCTCGTTGAAAGAACATTCTCTGGGAGCAAGAAGTGGGCTAGAGGCACACTGTGGGATTATGTCTGAGACCCCACCGTCATTCCCCCAAAACAGTACAACTGAGAACAATTTACTAGGAACACTGGAAGAGAAAGAAAAGATTTTACCTGTTGGTAATAAACTGGGTAGAATTTCAAAAGAAACTTAGCCACCTTTCCCAGAAAAGGATAAGCCTCCCCATTTAAGAAAGGGGAAGGATAAAAAGGGCTGCTGTGCTTGCAGAAAGACCAAACCCACTTTCCACATCTCTTGACCAGGACAGGATATATCCTGGCATCAACAGGATGTGACTTGGCAGCCAGTGGGGACACTAGTGGGATGCGCTGGCCTGGAGACTGGGCAGCTCTCAGGTCCTTGGAAAGTAACAAGTGAGCCAAGCTGTCTGCCTGACTAGCACATTCTCAGCTGGGCTTCCTGCCCCCAGCTGTGTCCTCTGCATTTTCTGAAAAGAAACAGCGGCGCTTTTCCCCAACTGCAAACCTAATCACCATAACGTCTCCACCTAAAACTCATCCAAGACTCTGTATTGCTCATGGGATCAAGTCTGGAGTCTTTGGAGGCTCTTGGTAGTTAGGGCATCTGACTTCTGCTTCTCTGCTCATCTCTCCCTACTGCACCCGGCGGAAGTCTTTATGCTTCTCTATGACTGCGATGCTCCTTCCACTGCAGGCTGCACTAGCCACTTCTGCTTGTCTCTCGAGTCTCTGACAACTGCCAAGTTTCTAGGATAGGCTTCCTGGAGGTCCCACCCTGGTCTGTAGCTCCTCTAACACTCAACTTACTGATCCCAACCTGGATCCCCATCATAGCTGCCTTGATCAACACCTTACCTTCACACCCCTGGCACTCACTAGCACAACACTCACCGGTCAGCACAGTCCTTCAGATGACACCCATGCTTCCACTGAACAACATCCTCCTGACAAGCTCTATACATATAATTCAGGAGCATTGGGCATTGCTGGCCCTAGGAACAGCCCTTAGCTCATGGTAGAAGGAAGACAGAGCTTGAATGCCTCTTTTATTTCTCTTTCTTGGTAAGCTAGTTGCACTCAATCTTTGTCTAGATGTCTGCTTCTGGGGAAATCCAACCCAGTCACCAGCCATCTCTCAGCTGCATTGTGAGCTCAGTGCAGCTACAGGCTGAGATGGCTCATTTGTCAGTAGACATCATTAGAGCCTGGTGCTGAGCGGAGCTGTGCCTGCTGGGTAAATGCATATGAGTTACTCAGTGAACACCTGTCTCGCTGCTGCTGACTATTTAAATGGAGGAAGCCCAGCAAGGAGCTGAGATTGGATTCAGCTCAAAAACTTGATCCCCTACTACTGACTGTGTAAACTGGAACAAGAGGACAAATGATGCACCCTAACCTTGGGGAAGCAGAGGCAGGTGGAGCTCTGTGAGTTCGAGGCCACCCTGGTCCACAAAGCAAGTCCAGGACAGGCAAGGCTACACAGAGAAACCTTGTCTCAAAAACCAATATGTATACAGACATAATTATTGCATATAAACAGACCTAAAGGATCAGTTATGGCAGTTCAAGCTTCTTAGTCAGAAGCTGAAAAACAGATTCCAAAACTGAGGCTAGCCTAGGCTACAAGGTAAGACTCTATCTTTGAAAATAAATATACAAATAAATAAATGTACATAAAGAATATGTATATATCTATCTCCCCTATATACAGACAACAGATATGTAACAAGTCGTATTACACACATTTTAAGTTTTTTTTTTTAATTTTATTTTTTAACAGCTCTAAACATAAATATGTAAAGACTAAGAAATGCTTAAAACATTTTAGGATCAAACTAAAATCAACTGTTATCTCATTTTTTCAATACCGCTCTTATTTGGTAGATATATAAAAGCTACATTAGCCCACCAGATTAAAAACTTTGGCTATGGGGCCAGTGAAAGAAACATAATAAAAATTATAATATGGCCTAACTCAATGAGATTTTTGTTGGTGTGCCGAAATAACTGAACATTTTTTGATACCTTAAGTCTAAGGACCACCACTAATGGACAAAATTCAGAAATAAAAGGAACTAAAACTCGCTTTCCTTCCCTTTATCTAACTGTTTCATGTTCCAGGGAGGGAAAAACTCAGATCTCTGGAAGAATGAAGAGTATGTGAAAGTTTTCACCCCAGAGTTCTCAAAGTTCGTACTTCCAGGGCTGGGCTTTCTCTCTCGACCCTCGCCCACGACTGTGTATCTTATGTATCCATGCACATGGAGGACATAAAATACATGTCAAACAAAATAAAGCAAGTTATTAAGTACAACAAACCCCTAAATCTTAGTGGAAGTCAACAGATAAACACACTATAGCAGCAGAATAGTCTAAATACACAATGCATAATTCATGGCTAACCCAAGGCTGGGCTGGGGCAATATTTCACAGGCTCCGCTCGCAGTGTTAGAGCTTAGGACTGGGTAAATTTCACCGCTTTTGCTAACTCAGCAAAACTAAGGGCAATTAAAAAGGAAATCTCCAGACTTTCCAATAATGGAAGCAGGCAGCGAGGCAGAGGGCTAAGATGGGGTTCTTAAGCTCTAGAAAATAGACAGTATAGCCGCTCCAGCTAAGAGACCACCAACTGCCATCCTGATAAATCATCTTTCTGTTGACAAATGTCTTGTCCTGCTTACAGAGTACTGTGCAGCTAAAATGAAGACAGCTGACCAACCTCCATCTTAGCACTACATTGTACCTACTGGCCTCAGTTCACATAGGGTACTAATAAACACCGTTGAATGAATGTCTTCTTAACTTCAGTTTCTTGGCTACCAGATGCAATAGTGAAATGTGCAGACAAGGGTGTGGCATCTCTGATGGTCTATGCTGCCAACTTGACTGAGCCGAGAATCACACTGAGATAAATCTCTGGGCATGGCTGTGAGGGATTTCTTAGATGTGCTGAATTAAGGTGGCAAGGCCTACCCATCCTAAATACATGTGGCATCCTTCCATGTATTGAGATTCCCTGACTGCATTAAAAAAAAAAAAAAAAAAAAAGAAGGCCAGCTGAGCACAGCCTTGGCTGTTTTCTGCTTCTTGACTCCAGGTACAATGAGACTAGCAGTCTCTTACAGTCATGCAGCCTTGTCTTTCCACCCTGATGGATTTTTCTTTGAACTGAAAGCCAAAACAAACAAACAAACAAAAGAAAACAAACCCTTCCATCCTAAATCACTTTTGTTAGATACTTTGTCTCAGCAATAAGGAAAGTATCAAAGGCAGCATCCCAGAAACAGTGCTAATAGAAAGTCGAATAAAAATGAACATACTTATGCAAGCTGAGCTCCTGACAAGCTCTCCCATTTATTATTTCCTAAAACATAGGCCAAGCTAACAAAAGCTAAGAAGGCAAAGCAAGTCCTTGGCATATAGCCAATGGCCTCCGTGAATCTCTCTGCTGCTAAGAACCGGAGTCTTACAGAGACCAGAAAGCTACATGGATGCTGAGATACAGAGTAGAACATCTTTTTTTTTTTTTTTTTTTTTTTTTTTTTTGTAATTTGGAAAAGAGAACAGGAAGGCAAATGCCAAGTCACTACCCAGAAGCTTCTGTATTTCCTGACAAGGAGGAGCTATGCTTGGTGATGCTGTAAGCCTGTGCTTTACAGGAGGAGATGGATTAGTCTGAGCTGAGATCACTGGGTGCATTCTCATGTCTTCCAGGTACTTTAATATCCCTAAAGATAACAGAATGTACAAGAAAGGCACAGGAAAAAAAAAAAAAAAAAAAAAAAAGGAGAACTCCAGCGTTCAGATGGTCGACATCTTCCGAAACAATCATGTGAACATGCCAATGGAAAAGTGTCTCTGCTAGGCAGTCACCACTGATGGATGTCGCTTCAGAGTGAATGAAATATACTAAGGTTTACCTAGTCCCACAGGAAGGCTTCCTCCACTAGCAGTTGTGAGAGACTCACCAGCCCCAGACCGTTTTCCTTTGATTATTACACAGCTCAAGTTCCTTTGGCAAACTGATGTAACTGAACAACAGAACACTACTGGTAATCACAACAGAAAACTCAAAACTAATAACAACATTCAAATAGCCTTCTACCTAGACATCTCAGTTAAGAGGGAGAGTGTGTTTTCCCTTCCAGTGAATGGCCAATGTCTCGAAAGCCTGTCTGTAGTTAACCACCTTACCTCGATACATTATTCATGAATCAAGAGAGCAAGGGTAGCAGAAAAACTTGAGTGCTAGCTTCTACTGTCTCTAACTGTAGAAGAAGACGGTGCATTTAAAAGAGCGGGTTGTGCACAATCTGTGGGTAATTTTCCCATAGGTACAAATAGTGCCAGGTCTCAGCAGCACAGATACACAAATTAGAATTCCTTCCTTTCTAGACCTATGAAATATGTATGGAAAGCAAAACCAGCACCTTTCACAACATGGAAATAAAACCCCCCACTGTTGGTGGGCCTTCCCTGGGACATGAGTTCAGCTTATATTTGGGAGTTCTTGCAGAAGCTAGTTCTATGAAACCCACATCTGCACTGGCTGGAAGGGGCTGGTGAGGACATTATCCAGCCTGTGGTTCAATACTTCTATAGAAAACCAGGCATAAGAAACTCCTGACTATCTGGTGCCAGGAAAATCTCTATCTTCAAAAACTAGTCTGTTTCCCTCTTTCCAGTAATGAGAACAGTACAATTTATTTTGCTGTCCTTTTTGCCCTGGCTGCCAGGGACTTGAGGGCCAAACTGGATGATCAACTGCAATGATTATAATAGACTCTGTGGCTGACAGAGTTATTTCCTCCAGGTTTCCAGGGATTTTGTTTTCAACTTCTGGTTTTGTTAATCCTGTTTTGTATATCTGAGTCTTTGGTGAGTACATGTGGGTGCACACACATGTGTAATGGGGGGCAGGATTTTATTATAAGGTTAAGTTTTCTTTCCAGAAAGACAACGGACTGCGTACAAATCATAAAGGTTCAAAATCGTAAGGGGAATGTCAAAATAACCATCCCCCTTCCCCCTTTTTTTGGTATAAACAACCTTAGTAGATGTGAGTGGGCACACAGATTGCATCTTTCTCCCTGTGGATAGTTAGCTATGGCTACATAAGTTATGTACTAGCTGCCATTACACCTAGGCACACTTTGTTCTGCTTATGGATTATTACCTTGACAAAATAATACATACTTATTTACAGTCAGTTCCTTCCAGAAAATGAATGCCTTTGTTCTGTAAAACTTGGTTAAGCTCACAGTTATTGTGAGGCCCTGAGAGTTGCCTCTGACGGTTTGGCTGAACTTACAGAATTACAACAGACAATTCTTTATATCACATTCACTGGATGTTTGAAATGGACCATCGTGTCACTTTCACTTTACTTCAGTGTTTTTTTTTCTTAAGTAATACATATGAAATTAATGGTTGGTTTGCTTCAAATGGTCTATTTTCCTGCCCTGAGCCTGTCCTATTAGCCAGCTTACATTTAAACATATTTTAGTCCTATAGATTTTCCACTGACTAATAAGCAAAACACAGCCTTCCACAATCCTAAGAAAAGTAAGTTAACTCTCTTTCAAATTGTTGTTTGGAAAAAAAAAAGTTCCACATTACACTCCCAGGCTTGGGACAACCCGGAGAGACCCTGTGAGTCTTGAAAGCATATCCATTTCCTTGCACGTGGGGGCTCTGCATCCTGGATGGCACAATGCACTCAGTCCTCCCTGTCAGTTAGAATTTAGGAAGTCATTTCTCTTTAATGGTTGCCAGACCTCCTGCATAAGCTGGGGCACTTTGCTCCACCCACGAGCTCCACTGAGAATGGAGCCTTCCCACTTACTTTCCCTACGCCACCCCAAGAACACTGGGACCCCGCTGGCATGAAACTGTTCTGACCCTGGATCATACTGCTGTACCTTAACAGTGGGGTTGTTGCAATTTGGTAACTGATCCCTTCCTGCTTAACTTGAGTCAGCTCATTTGCCTCATTCGACACCAGTGCCATGCTTCTGTAACTCCACCTCGCCGCCCCCTACCTCTCGCTTGCTTGACCCAGCTCCAAGAACAGCTAGGCACCAAGAAACCAAGGGGCCCACACAGGGACTCTGCATCTGCAGAGTGCCACCTCAGATTGAACCTGGGGATGGCCACTTCTCAGGAGTAAGACTTTGGGGGAAGCTATTCAATTGTGTGGAACCTCTGTTAGCTCTTCAGGCAAGTGTGTATTCTAATGACAGCACAGACTTCTTGAAGCTGCCTCAGTTATCCAGTACAGAAGCTACCAAGAGGACCTACTCCCTAGGTACTGTGCTGAGTGCTGGTTTGATGGTTCCTGCATCCATAGACTTCCCTTCTGGAGGCTGGAGGATCAGACACTAAGTGAGCCTGTGAAAATTATAGTCACGACTTTTAGGAACTGTAAACTAAGTGGGCTGTGTGAAAAGCAGAAACCCCTAGAGTGAGGGTGAGGAGAGACTCAGTGTACAGAATGGCTTGCTCCAGAGTTTAGAATAGACAGAGGTCAACAAACTAGAGCGCATGGACCCACCGCCTGGGTCTGTCATAAAAGTTTAATTGGAACCCAGCCACATCCATGTTTACATCCTGTCTCACTGCTTTTATACCAATACAGCAGAGTTCAGTAGCTGCAGGAGATGCACACATCCTATCTGGCCCTTTAAGAAAATGGTTGTCAATTCTAAAACAGAGTAAGCCCTAATAAATGCTTAAAAAAATTAAAAAGTCACTTATATATTCTATTTAAAAATTCTTAGGAGAATAAATGTATATAGCACACCAGAATTTCTTGAGAAAGTAGATTTTAGGTTCTATTTTTATACATGCAAAGGGATATTTAGGGCCAGTAAGTAATGGACTTTAATATTAAGGACATTGACCAATGGCTTAAATGGAAAATCCTAGAACAACTGAGATGGACTCAAAATATTTTAAGACTTTTCTGAAGTTATTCTATTGCTAGTCTGTGTACATTACATTTGTGAAGTCAGAGACTTTCATTGCCAGCCTAAGGCTGGGTAACTGCTATGAACAGTCTTCTTAAGAAACATAACTGTGATCAGAGTGGCAAGCACACAGAACTCAGAAGACTCCACACCAGATGAAGGTAAACAGGAAAACACCAAAACAAAACTTCAAACCTGAGCTCAAACCACAATTGCAATTTGAAAGGATGAGTAGTATGCAGGGTCAATCAGGGAGCAAAGTCTACCATCACCTGCACAACTGAGGCACAGGTCCTAGCAAGTTACAAGAGAGTGGCCCTGAAGTCTAAGCCATAGTACTTCTTGGGAGTGGAGCGAACCCAGGTGGACAGACGTAGCCTGCTCTCAGAAGGAGCAAATAGAATTCTCTTTGGAGGACAGCATCTCTGTTTTTGTCCCTTGGGGGCCCCATAATGATTCTCCAAATATAAAAAAATCCCCCATAGATCACCATGAAGGGAGACTGGAAGGGTCATTAGTAAGGGGAACAAGCAAGAGTTTGACTTGAGATAAGACACCAAAATGATTGGTTGCAGAATATGTCATTTTAAAGTACTTAAAAGAATAATTGTGTGTAACATATCAGACACTTCTCAAAGAGGTTGACTGTAAGTTCTCTTTACATACATACAAGAGAATAAGGAACAAAAAGAATTAAGCAAAGAGTAAACATAAAACAAAGGTGATCAAAAAAGGCAAAGTCATTTCAGAACCCCAAATTAAACTTTGAGGATTGAGAATGTAATCACACTTTGCCTGACAGTAGACCTTTTTAGGGAAACAGTGAAAACTAGAAGGCAGTGGAGGGAAAATAATATCAGCCTAAAACTGGATGATTTGAGAATAAAGGGAGAATCAAGACAGTTTTCAAGATACAAAAGTTGGAAATATTTATCACTAAATAGGCTACATCAAATTCTGAGAGCTTAACGGATTACATGTCCAGAAGAGAAGCTTGGCTTATAAGAAGAAATGATGAACAAAGAACACTTTAAAATGTTATTTTATAAAAGCTAAACATAGTGGCATGAGTCTGTAACCCTTACTACTACTCAGACACCAGAGGCAGGAGGAATCCAGGAGGGCAGTCTCGGCTGCATAGCAAGTTCCAGGCTAGCCAGAGAGCAAAACAAGACTCAAGACTCTGTCTCAAAAAATCATCCGTGTGCACGCACACACACCTGCCCACTGACACACAGAGTCCCCGGGGAATTTAATGGACCACAATGTGACGGGGTAAGAACACCAAACTGACTTTGGAGAGGGCAAGGGTTTGCCTTGAGTAGGACAGAAGCATTTTGCGTATGGATTTCCCATCTTTTCTTTCAGCACTTCAGCCAAACCGTAATTCTTACACATGCCAAAAGCCTTGCGTAGCATGTGGAAGCCTGCACAGTATCACTGCCAGATACCGGAAAAGATTTACTGCCAAGGTAGTATATAAATGACTCTCTTAGCTGGAAGTGCTAGTTTGGTACCAGCTGGGTGACAACACACAAAGAGGTTAGGCTGCTGCCCCACAGAAATTCAGGGCATGCCTCAAGCCAGAGCACAGTACATGATGCCATCTCCCTATGGTAGGAGTTCACAGGCAGTAAGTAGGATGAGGAAAGGGTGCTTCCTCACCCAAGCACCCATAACTTATTGGAAGAATATTGCTTCTCCTGGAGAGTAATACTATGATAAACAGATTAGGCGCGGAGACTACCCTGTGGCCATTTTGGGTTACTCATTCCTTCTACTAACCCAAGGTAACAAAGGAGGTCAGTATTATTGCCACCTAATATGGATAAGGAAGATTACATGTATAGCCAAGAGATTCATTAGAATGCCTACAAATAAACACCACAGTCAGTGAAAATAGCAGTCACAATAACTCCAGGCTAACAAGATTCAGACGGCCTTCATCATCAAAGAGAAGACAGAAAGTGGAAACAGCAATTATGATGAGGACTTACAACAAGCTACAGAAACGGAGATTATAGCAGTTAAGATTTTCAGCTGCCCATGACGGTTAGCTTCATTCATCAACCTGGGACAACATAGAATTGCTTTTGAAGAAAGGTTCAATAATGGATGGTCAACATTCGGCTGGCATTGGTGGTATGTCTGTAGGAGCATCATTTTAACTGAGGTAAGTGATGTGAGAAGACACAGCCCACTGCAGGGAGTACCATTCCCTAAGCAGGGGCTCCTGAACTGTGTAAGAGCAGAGGAATCAAACCAAGCAGAAGCAAGAAGGTAATCACACATGCCTTCATTCCCCTCTGCTCTTGACTGTAGATCTAAAGTAGACAGCTGTTACAAGTTCCCAGCCCAATAACTGTTCCCCAAGGGTAGGCATAACCTGAAATTGTAAATAATAGAGCTCCTTTCTTCTCTAAGTTGCTTCTGTTGGGTTAGCTCATCACAGCAACAGAAATAAAGACAATGCATTAGACACTATGTCTTTTCTCCACTTCCCTCTCTTCTATATAACAACAAAAAGGACAACATTTATAGCCGCTCCTGTTTGGTGTACAGTTAAAAATGTCATTGTTTGACAGTGGCGGGGCGCTTGAGGTGACTTCGCAACATCCTTGACACAGGTACACAAAAGGATAAAAATATATGCTATCTTTGTTTCTTTCTCAGTACTCTTTTGTGACAAAGTACTCTGACAAAAGCAGTTTAAGAGAAATAGATTTAATCTAGTTCATAGTTCAAGTATAAAGTCCATCATAAGCAGGAATTTAGATGCTTCTATGGAAAGCCAGAAGAGGCCAAAGACTTATCTAAAAACCAGGTAACTCTGGCTAAGAGAATATGAACACAACGTACTGGATACCTTCTCTTGGGACCAAGTTCATATGACTAATATGTGTGGGCTTCACTTTATGATCAAATGAACAACTAAATAGACCCCTGTATATTTCTGGTAGATACAAATTTTCAAACTGAGCATGCACAGATACCACTTATGTGAAGGACTGAACTTTCATTTGGCAGGCCCAGGACAAATAGAAAAATAAAAACATAAGCCTATTGTTAAGCCATCTTTACAAATCCCAAGATGGCCTACATAACATATGCATCCTAGCACAGCTGTGGATGTGGGCCAATACATGTGGCAGTGTTATTATGTTGCAGTCAGAGGTCAGACACCTTGTGAGGCTGCATCAGGTGCACAAAGGCTCTTACATGTGCAGGGCCTGTGAGTGCAGGAGTCACCCACTTAAAAGGCCCACTCTGCAGGAAGGCTTGTTACAGCACTGGCTGCCGGGCCCTCCTCCCAGAGCCTCAGCTTCCTCATGGATGGAGTGGGTCTGAGGTCTGCATCTCTAACAAGTCCTGCAAGATCCCAAAGCTGTAGGTCCAGGGACCACAGAGAACCATTGCCCCAGGAAGCATGACCAACAGGGAGAATCTCAAAATAAACGAACACTTAACCAAATAATTAACTCAGAGCCCAATTCTCCATCTGAATACATTTTTATCTGAGTGTCCAAACATATCTACAATTTACGAAGAGTCTGTAAAAATACCCCTTTAAAAATTTCTAGGTATAAATACAATATCTTGAATAATACTAACTATTCCACATTTCGGTATGCCAAACGCTCCTTTGGTTGTACACCACGTATCAGCACACTGTGCTTGCTCACACACTGTATTCGAACAGGTCAGAACCGAATAGGAATGCTATTTAGAACAGAAAGTCTGAAAGGGGAGGTAGGAGAAGACCTAGAGCTGGGAGAAGGGACAACTCTTAGGTAGAAAAATTAGTATGTTAAAAGACCATGTCTTTTTAAAAAAAAGTTTACTATTTATATAGTAATCTGCCCTCATGTGTGCCTGCAGGCCAGAAGAGGGCACCAGATCTGAATATAGATGGTTGTGAGCCACCATGTGGTTGCTGGGAATTGAACTGAAGACCTTTGGAAGGGCAGACAGTGCTCTTAACCTCTGAGCCATCTCTCCAGCCCCAACTATGTCGTTTTTCACTATTATTTGTCCACTGGAAAAGTTCAGTTGAACAATACCGTTTTGGTTTTTATATAATTCACATATAAAATTTTAAAACGCATTATAAGTTGGTGATTTCTTAGGTATTATAAAACCCTTCATTTCAAGAAATTGTGAGAAATTAAGTTTTCATGGTGACCCTATTTTTAATGTATTAAGAATTATAGAATTTTATCCTTTGAAGTACCCAGTCTATAAACACAAAAATAAAATATCCAGGCGGTTCAGATACTCCACAAGGAATAACAAGCTATTGGCTGGGAAACGCAGTAAGTCCAAAGTCCAAGGGCTTTTGTTGTTGTTCTTATTGTTTTATGTAGAATTTACACAATGCTAGAAATCCTTCTATGAAGATTAAAGCATCTCATGATCACTTAGGAAATGTTTCAACATCACTTAACGCTCTACTTGCACAGGCTCCTTAGCCTGCAAAAGCCAATTCCAACTTAAGTGTTGAGTTTCTTACGCTGAATATCTAGTGTGGTTGACTGGTCAGAATTTACCATGATGTTTTTAAAGGTTGAAAAGCTCACCTACATGTAACATGGGGACTCTGCCTCACTGAAATGCGTCATTCTGAAAGAGGTGAAAACTACAGGCACAGTGGTGGTCCTGAGCAAATCTGGTAAGGTCAGGCTTGGCTTCAAAGAGAAACCTGGGGACCAGTTCAAAAGAATCTGCAACTTCTAGTATCTTCCACCCTTTAAGACCTTACTGAGAGTAATTACCTTCCTGCCACTCTGAGCTAAGTTTATTACTTTCCCATTGTAATTTTAGTAAAATTAAGTAATGGAAATTATGAAAAACAAAAACCCTAAAATCCACTTTAAATCAAAATGAAAAAAATAAGTGAGATTTCTTCACATGACCTTCATACCTTGCATTTGGATATAAAGATAAGAGTTTATGTCCCATATTCTAAAGCTGACTGTGAAGAACACCAAGGAAGGAATGATAGAAAGTATAACACTAGAGTTTGTGTTTAAGAATACATAAAAAGGGGCACTGTGCTGAAAATCCTCAAAGGCATTTTAAACAAATGAGTTTTTCTATGATACAGTGGTAATTTTCCTTTTTAGCAAAGCATCATTTGCAAAGATCAAAAAACATTTTGTATCTAGTCGCTGTTGATTTATATCAGTTTAAATGCTGATTCTTCTTAATTCACGATGAAATTGCACAGAGCTCAATTTATAACTGTTTCTGTATGAGTTGACAAACTGTGAACTGTAGTAGTGTGTCAAGCTGTAAACACAGTCGTGTAATACTGGTTCATTCTGAGAACAGATGTTGGGCCATCACCATGATGGCCTCATTTTCACAGGAGGCAAAATAATAATAAAAGTATCTTTCCTTTTAGCAACTAGTAAGACATACAGGTTAGCCTAGGGAGAACAAACCTGGCACTTGAGTCCCTGATCTCTGTGTTCTTGGTATAGTGGTAGACATAACTAATTAATCCTAGAGCTTTCGGATCTTAAACTAGCCTAGGTACACTCCTCAACAATCCCTCTGGCTTTCACTTCCTACCGATTAGGAGTGATAACAAGACTGAACTTATTTTCTATTTAACTCATATCCTGTGTTGGTTCTCAACATTTTTCCTGCATAGCATATTTTTAAATGTCAAAGGTATAATAAAGTAATTGAAGAATCAAATAGTTATAAATAGGCTTCACAGGCTGGGGCTATAGTTCAGTGGGAGAGCATATGCTTAGTGTGTGTGAGACCCTGGGATTAATCTCTAGAACATGGAAATTGATGATGATGATGATGATGATGGTGGTGGTGGTGGTGGTGGTGGTGGTGGTAAACATCACCCAACCTCTCTCTCCACCTCTTCTTGGCTATGTTCATTTGTTCATATGTTCTTGGCCTAGGTCATTTTGCCACTAGTTTCCTGTTGTGGGCAATCCTTGACAGCTTTGGCTCTCATCTTGCACATACTGACAGAGTCAAGCATTTTTAATCCCAGTAAGCAACTCGTGCCCTTTTATGTCTCCTTGTGGCCTGCTGCAAGACATTCTTTAGATGGAACACTTCAGCTGATGGGTGGTGCCCAGAATCTGTGGTCACTAGATCCTGGAGGCAGACTGGTTAGAACTCTATTGGGAGTTTGCCAGGTAAACACAATTGCCCATCTGCCTAAGTTCCTTTCATGTTTTGGAATCACTAAGAGAAACAAGGGATGGATGTTGGTCTATTGTATTTTGATTCTAATCATTGCTTGCTGTCTTTCAATATGCCCCAAGTATTGCTATGTAGCCTTGCCTAAATGCATTCCTATTTGACCAGTAAGAAGCAGACACACCTGGGCAGGTAAGTGGGATAGGCATAGCTCAGGTTCATGGGCCTCTGAGGACAGAGAGAATCTTGAGACAGAGAGAAAGTAAGAGAGAGAGAGAGAGAGAGAGGAGAGAGAGGAGAGGAGAGAGAGAGAGAGAGAGAGACGAGGGACAGAGAGAGAGAGGAGAGAGAGACAGAGACAGAGACAGAGAGAGACAGAGAGGACAGAAGAGAGACAGAGACAGAGACAGAGAAAGAAGGAGGAGGAGGAGGAGGGAGGGAGGAGGGGAGGAGGAGGAGAGGAGAATCACCATGTGATAGGAAAAGCGCCACATGGGCCCAGAGGATAAACTCTGAAGTTCCTCATAGAAAGAGATGAGCAAAATTAACAACCTTAGCATGTATTTTGGGATTATGGATGGGAGGTAGCCCAAACAGAAATTACGAGTAGCAGATGGAATGAGATGGAGACTGGGAGATAATGGGGGTACCTTAGGTAATATCTGCCTTGTCCCTGGGAAAGGCTTTTTCTTTTAAGGCTGTTTCTAAAACACCTCAGGTGTCTGTGTCTTTATTGATCATAAAAGCGAGTTAGAAAACATCACCATCACAACTAGTCAAATAATGAGTAATTATTAGGCCATATTTTTAAATCAACCACAAAAAGCAAGGTTCAGAGACAGGTCATCCTTGCCTAACGACTCTTACAAAGAAGCTATCGCTGACACAGGATTCTAGCCAGTAGATACCAATGACTTCAGAAATAGCATGCTTAGACCCTCTGTCACTCCGCCTTTGGGTTGCATGAACATTAAAATCCACAGCCATAACCCAGACTCTTTTACCAGTGCTTCAGGCAGAGGTGGTTTTGTAGATGGAAAGTGAAGAAGATCTGCTTAGAATGGGTTTCCAAGGTATTACTCTCTTCTGCTTCCTTCAACAAGCCCTATGGAAGCCATCCTTCCATTTGGCATGTGATAATTTACAGGAGATAAAATGAATAATAGAGATTGTAAACATTAATAATCACAGCTCCAACTATGTTAACTTATCAATATAACTGAACTGTAGCCACCCTATCCAATGGATGACTGTTTATTCTCATGTTTACAGGTAGAAACAGCCAAGTAAAGAGAAACTCCCTCCCAATCTTTATACATTCTAACATGCCAGCTCTGTACAGGCACATGACACACAGTAACACACCGTATCTTCACAACCATCAGCACAGATGTACTTTAATTTCCTCTGGTTAATTTTAATTGCCATATCATCTACTATACAGCGTACCTATTTCAGTTGTTTATTATTTGTGCAATTCATCTCTCGCTAGACTCACTGTTTATAGATCAATTCAGATCTCAGTCTGATTTATTTAGAAGTACATTCCCTAACAGTGCACAGGACATAGTAAATGCTCCATAAACACTGGCTGGGCATCTAAACAAAAAGTCAGAGAGATGCAGTAAGTTCCCCAATAACAAACAGCTCAGAACTTAGCTCCATGATCTACACTCAGTGGCCATATGCCAGCTTTGGGCTTGGGGATGGTCACACAATTGAAGGGCCTGATAAGCTAGCCAGCAGAAAGCTGTGGTCAGTACTGAGAAATCTGACATATCTCTTGACAGACGATTTCAAAGGAAATAGTTGTAGTTGACTAGATGCACACTAAAAGGATCATTTCTTTATAGATAGTTTTATTTTTAAAAATGAAAGATGTTTAATTCGGCGATAGGTGTGTTCCTAGATTTGAAAAACTTGAACAAAGCAAATAGCCACCATAAGACTGTGCCAGCAAGGGACCAGGGCAAACCACAATTGCTTCTCCATACTACCTTGCTAGTGCTTGGTCCTCAATTGGTTCAGAGGGCTGAGTCACTACTGATTCACACTGTTACATGCAGGGGTAACGTATAGAGGCATCCGCATTCTTAGACAGCTCATAAGTGGTAGTAGTAGGAAGTTAAAGGAACATTAGCATTAGATTAACACTAAGCAAAAGATCACACACAACAACAAAACAAAACTCAACAAGTGCTAGCAAGGATGAAAGGAAAAAGGATCCATAAATTAGTAAGGCCACTTAAAAAATATTAGTGCGGGCTGTTCTTCAAAACAAAAAATATAACTAGTGTGTGCCTAGCTACATGATTCTTAGTATAAACACAAAGAAACCAAAGTCTGCAAATAACAGATACTACCTATCCATGCTACCTCAGCAGTGTTCATAATAGCAGTGGAAATAGCCCGAAAGCCTGCCAAGAAATGGAAACTGTGGCATATATACACAAAGAAATCTTATTCAGCCATGAAGAAGAAAATTAGGACAGTTTTAAAACAATGGATAGACCTAGAGGGTATCACATTAAGCAAAACAAGCCAGATTCAGAAAACCAAATATATGTTTTCTCTTACATAAAATTTACAGGGACTAAAAAGTCCATGAAAGTAAGTGGATGATTGCTAGGGCTATGATGAGGGGGTAAAAAGAAGGAGAAAGGGGGATAAAATAAGAAAATAAAAGCTATGAATATTATAAAAACAGATAAACACACAGGCACGAAAATGTCACCAAGAAACTCTTGGGACAAACACTATATACTGATGAAAAGAAGATGAGGAAATGACAGTGTGCCCAATTCTGCAGGAGTAAATTTCTGATTGGTTTCTTCTTTTTCTTTTTTGCCTGAATGCTGAATAGGGATGTGACCTGGACCAAACTTAGCCATGCTATAGTCAAAGTAATCAGTTTCTCTGTAAAGGGTTAAAACAAATATCTCCAACATGGTAGTCAAAATACCAAAGCTATGTTGCAAGTTCTCAATTCTGCTGATGGAGTACAAATGTTGCTTCACTAGACAATAAGTGAACATTGTTGAATTCTAAAAAAAAAAGCCTGGGTAGTTTGCCAATCCCTATGCAAGAGGTAAAGGAGCATGAAATGGAAAGAACCTGGGTCCAGGGTGGATGTCATGTAATAGAACGTCCTTATCCACATAGTCATGGAATCAAGGCCTGGAAACTTAGAACTTTTAGTATTTAGAAAATATAACACATACACACACGCGCACACACACACACACACATATTTTAGCTGAGCCTTGATTTAACTAGTACATGGGTTTCCTAAGAATCGTTGGGTTTTAGACTCTCCTGGGACCTGGGAACTGCACATCTACCACAGAGTCTTCTGCAGATGTGACATTCAGCCACCAGGTGGTCTGCTTGCTGATAGTTGTTGTTTCAGCACTGTGGGGGACAGTTACATTCTTGACACTGACTCTCCACCAAACTGAAGGACCCAACCTGAGAAATCCTGCCTTACCGAAAATCAAGCATTCCATCTAACTATATAAGGTGAAAGGAGGATTTCTTCTGGCCTTTTGGACCAGCCTTCTAAGAATTCATTATTTCTGGCTTGCTTTGCAGCTGTTTTGCTGAAAAAAAGGAGAAGGCAACATTGCCCCAGGCAGATTTTTCTAAGAGTGTTCAAGACTATTGAAACACAATATACATCATTTTCTTTCTATTCAAAATGCATTTGCATTGGCTGCTATGTCTTAAGCAACTTGATCTCTTAGAGAAATTAATCACTGCCAAATTTAAATATTCCTGAGACCATGACAAAGCAGAGCTAAGCCAGCCTGACAGTCAGTCCGTATGTTTCAACTGAAAAGAACTTAGAAAGTATCTGACTCTCCCATTTCCCAGGTAACAAAACTGAGAACATGAGTGGTTAACCAATTCAGGGCCACAAATTAAGTCAGGTAATGGTTTTAAGAGAGAGAGAAAAAAAATGAATGTTTATATTGTGGTGGTTCTTCTTAAGTAGGAGAAAAATGTCTCTATTGCTTCATTTTCCCCTTTCTTTGAATAAGTCCCCAGGCAAATGTCAACCACAATGTTTTTTATTGTGTATGTGTGTGTGTGCATGAATATTTGTGTGTGTGTAGTATGTGCATATGTGTGTGCAGACCGTGTGTATGTACAAAGGCCAAAGGAGGATGTTGGGTATGCTGTTCTAGCACATTCTCTCTTATTCCTCTCAGACAGGTTCTCCCAGTGAACTTAGTGCCAGGCTGGCACCCTTTAAGTTCCAGGGCTCTTCTCATGCCAGACCCCTATCTGTGGGATAGGTAGGTGTTCTTTGCCACATCAGGCTTTTCACATGGATGTTGATTTAAACTCATGTCTTGCTGCTGTGCAACCACCACACCAGCCCTGATAATCAACTTTTTAAGTACACTTTATGATTAAATCACAAACTATGAAATCAGAGTTAATGAAACTTCTAGAATTTTCACCAATTTCTTAGCTTTATTTGGTTTTCAGAGGGAATTAGCATGAGTGAGAGTTATATTGGTGCTTGTCAAATAATAGCAGCTCTGTCTTCCCAGGGACACTTTCCCTGACATCTCTAGAAAATCCTACCGCTTTCAGGAATATGGGGATTGAGACGTGGTAGTCACATCTACTCAGACACGACAGATTTTATGGCTGAAAAAATTCCTCATTTCTTAAATAAACTCTTACCTGGCTTCCAAGGTATAATATGACATATCCTGAGTGTAGATAAAGGCAACATTGCAATCCAGCTCTACACTGCAAGCACTAGAAACAGGCAGCCACCATTGATAACTTCCTGTGAGTGGCAGAAGCAGCAAGTAGGGAATTGGGGAGGCCACCTTCCCAAACTACCATATCTTGGAAAAGTAAGAGGCAGGACATGAAATAATTTAGATCATTGGTTCAGGGTTTTGATTGCTCTTAAGCTAGATAGTTTAAATAAATAGCAAGAGTACTGATGATCCTCAACTTACCATAAGCTTATACTTTCTTTGCTGGAAATATTATAAAGTCAAGAACGTATTTAATATTCCTAATCTCCCAAACATCACAGCTCAGAGTAGCGTACCTCCTATGTACTCTGAACACTTACATAAGCCTGTGGTTGAGTAAAGCCATGTAACTCCACGGCAAAGCCTACTTATGAAGCGCAGAGTGTCACAGGTAATTGATTGGGTACTGCACAGAAAGTGAAACTCAAGAGTGCTTGGATATGCGTACTTTTGCAACATTTTAAAGAAGAAAGCTTATAAGCTAAACCATCACAAGTTGGGTACCACTTTAATGCATAATTTCCTCAGGAGTCTACTACTCATAAAGACCAGGATGGCTGGGAAGTTCTGGAATCCCAAAGCAATCCTCTTGGATAGTGCACCAGGAACATTTCCTAAGGACACAACCAAAGCAGTGAAGTCCCCACAGGGCTTTCCTACAACCTGGTTGGCAGCCATGCCTCAAATACCAGGCTTTGTGGTTAAAAAAATATATCAATTTTTTTCACCACATCCTCAGCTGCACCAAAAACCTTAATAGGAAGGGGCATCTCAGGCAGAGCAAAGTGGTCCTGCTGTCCTGAGCCTTATGTCAAGGGGCTGGAAAGCTCCCACAGTAAGGGCTAAGGCACACTACACAGCAAATAATCCATGATGACAGTGTTTTATGGGGATGATAAATCCCTTTCTTTGCAAAATAAGCGTAACTCCCATGTCTGCAAATCATCAGGCACCTACCGTACGCTTTTAAAAAATGTCTCTCAGCTGCTGTTCAGGCAAACATTTTCATATCCAGCCATATGCAAACAGTTCTCTCTCTCTCTCTCTCTCTTTCTCTCTCTCTCCCTCCCTCCCTCCCTCCCTCCCTCCCTCCCTGTTACATGAACAACTTGTATCAGAAGATTCAGAAGACAATATAAAGAAGAAAATGTAAAGAAAAGGTTAATGGTTTCATCAACCAAAAGTAACTTTTGGATGCTGATAAATGTTTCTCCCAATATGCCTATATTTCTCTTACCCAATTTTATGCCCCCTTCTCTTCCATGTAATATATACAGGTACACACACTTTACACATTTACACCAACCAATATCAACCCACTCCTTCACTATGTAGTGTAGCATAATATGTTTCAATGAATATAAACTCTCTCTCTCTCTCGCCTCCGCCCAAACTCCACCCCCCCCCCCCCCCCCTCCCCCCCCCCCCCCCCTCTCTCTCTCTCTCTCTCTCTCTCTCTCTCTCTCTCCCCCCCCCCCCCCCCCTCCCCCCCCCGCCCCCCCCCCCCCCCCCCCCTCCTCTCTCTCTCTCTCTCTCTCTCTCTCTCTTCCACTCTTTATTTCTGCATTGGGTTTGATTATATCCCATGTAAATATATGTAGATCTACAACACAATACTGTTTGTTCAAAAAGGTCCCATTATTGGGCAGATAAGTCTTCTTACCCCAATACATTTCATAAATAATGCTTCAAAATGTATGACTGTCATCCAGGCATGGTGGCACATGCCTTTAATCCCAGTGCTCTTGGAGACAGAGGCAGGCAGATCACCATGAGTTCAAGGCCAGACTGGTCTACAAAGCAAGTTCAGGACTGCCAAAGCTACACAGAGAAACCCTGTCTCAAACAAACAAAAAACAACAAAAAAGTTATGAATGTCAGTGTACCTGAATTTTTTTTCAGTAATTACCTAATTGTTTCCCATAAGTGCATTCCTTAAAGTAATGGTCATATCAAAGCATGTGACTGCATAGATGCTTCAGACCTATAATTTCTCCATTAGGATGAGATCAGTTCAGAGCTCTCTGATAGAACTCAGTGATAATGGAAAAGTCAAATGTCTGCACTAATACAGGAGCCACTAACAACTGTGGCTAGTTGTGCATTCGAAATATGAGTAGGGCCAGTAAGTGGGCTGGCTTCTAATTTTATTTAACGTTAATCTAAATAACTAGACTTGGCTAGAGGCTACCATATTCTAGCTCACTTCATATTTCTTAAGCTTTTTGGAGTACATATCCATTACATCTCTTAATGAATCCCATATACAACCTTTCAACCTGGAAATTAGAGGACACTGTCGTTCCTACTGAAGAACTTTATGCCTTGTCCTTCAAAGGGCCTTTACAGCTCCTAAAGGTGGAAAAGAGGGCCTAGCATAGTTTTGTTTTGTTCCCCATTTCATATATGGTAGAAACTGGAATGTGGAGAAGAATAACAATCTGCCCACACTTAGTTAGAACAGGCAAATGACATATAATCCATGTTTTCTGCTCTTCATCTATTTTTCTTTGTTACTAAAATTAGTTCATATCACCTGAACCTTGGGCAAATGGAGTAGTGCAGAAACTGCATGCTGGATACTCCCACTTTTCAGCCTTGCCTCTGCCGGGGCATTGGCCAAGACTTTTATCAACCTACCTAGTCTTCCTCTTCCTGTAATCAACTTAGATGCTGTCTACTTCCGCAGGAAACCTTCCTGTACTTGGGACCAGCTTGTGTGCCTCACTCACCAGCTCCTTGAGCTCTCAGTCCACCCACATTACAGTGTAGCTATTTCTTGATCTGAAGCTAACTTTGTGAAGGCCAGTGCTCTAACATGTCACTCATGTTCACCTCCTCAGCAATGGACAAAACAATTCCTCACATGTTATGGGCCTCAAGGAGTACTCGCTGAACTGGTAAGTAAAAACAATTAAAGAAGTCAGCCTAAGAGCATGCTTACTAGTAAGATGTAAAAATAGCTTCAAATAATTCACTAACATGACCATCAAGAATATATGCAATAAACTACTAGGATAATTTAACTTTCAGGAAAATGTTTATGGTATAACCATGTATTGTACACTGTGCATTCCAAAACCTGGAAGCTCTAAAGGGGATGACAAAGATAGACTCATTGCTATAATATGACACAACAATTGACAAGGCAGCTACCAATCTCAAACGATGGGAAGTGTGATGCATGAGGCCAATGGGTCCGTCAGGAAGACTTAGAAACCTGTAGAGAAGACATAATTAAAGGGCATAAAGAAATCACACCCCTTATGATCTCGGACCGCATGAGCATCACCATTTTATAAATCTATGGAAATAAGAACACAAATTCTAGGTTCTTTTTTTATTCCTATGGATTGGGAAAGGGGTAAAACCCAATGCAGACATAAAAAACTATAATTAATGTTCTGATTCTTGGTATAAGGGGAAAGTAAATGTGCAATGATGTTTGTGTTTATGTGACTCACGGGCCTGTGCTAACCATGTGTCAAGAATCCAGCAGTCTGGCTAAAATAATTCTAATCTAAGGTCCATTAAAAAAAAAAGATGAATGCAAGTGCCATACTTACTTCTCCCAACAGTCCAACGACATGGACACAATCTTCATCCCTATTAAATACACCAAAAAAACTAAGGCATAGAGAAAATATATACCTTGTCGTAGGCAGGAACTACATACATCAAAGCAACCTGACCACTGTCCTGTCACCCACTAGTTCACAAACCTTCTCAGACTGAAGTGTTACTTACACTCTCCACTGCACTTTCTACAACCTTGCTAGACTGTTGAAATTACCCAAATGAAGTGCAATTTTAAATTCACTTTCAGAGTCACACTAAGCATATCTCAAGCTCTCAGGAGCCATACAGATCAAGTGCCCACCATCAAGGTGAGTTCAGTCAGGGAAATCTTCACTGCAGAAAGCTCTACTGCACAGCCATGACCAAGGCTTAGAGCACAAGGCAACTCAATTTCTAGCTCCAGGAGCTACATCATTCTACACGGCTTTACAACCTCATGCATCCATATGAGTAGTCTTCCAGGTTTGCCTGGCAGGGCCCTTTGGGGATGGACCCCACTTTGGACTGACAGGGTACCGGTGACCAGGTGGTGAGTCGTCAATGCCAAGCTTCCTCTCTGCGTTGCCATTGTTTTTCAAGAGCGAGAGACCCTAAGTCGCGGAGCACAGAAATGCTCAGCATGTGTAAATAGTTACATGAAAGAAAATAAAAGGCTTGCCACAACATCTTCAAAGAGCTGACCTTAATAGAAACAGCAAATTTTTATCATTCCTCCGAAATTATTTCTCCTATTAAATGTGAGCCCCTCCATCAAAGCCACACATGCTCGTTTAGTCAAGTGCTCTCCTAGCCTTGGGCGGCACATGCTTTTCCACGTCTTCTCATGTAACCCTCTTGGCTACTGTGAATGCTACAAAACCCACTTCAAAGCATGTGGGAGGCAGGAACAGGATCTACAAGGCCAAGGAAAAGACTCCAGGGATGGGCTAAGATACAAAATTTGGGAAAGAAGATGAAAGCATTTATGGCCATCTTCTCAAAGCTATTTGCACCAGTAAACTGCAAATGAAGCAGAATGATAAACAAAAACAAAGGCCTACGTCAGGTGACCTCATCTACGTCCCTCTGTAGGAATTCGAGCGTCCTAAGAAACAGTGGGATGCTCCGAAGCTGTTAAACATGCATCAGGCAAGCTTCTGAACACGGTGTATCCATTTTCTCCTTTGGAGTCTCGGCAATCCTGTTAGTAGCATAAGAATCTGCTCATTTTGCAAGAGTTAAAACCATGACAATTTAAGCTTGAAATTGCCAGAGGACCTATAAATGATTTAGCATCAAAGCAAGATGTTCCATTGCCCATACTAAAGGGTTTATGCCATAATATTTTCACTTCACTTATATTTTGAAGCATAAGTCATACTTTATGTATTATTTCCTTTCAATTCAGACCTATACTAGCAGGGTTTGCATTAAAAAAAAAACCCTCTGGCATGAAACAACTAAGGAAAAAAAAGTTGGCTGACATAGTTATTCTTCTGTTTAAAAAAAAATAATTACATGGCAGGTGACATGTTGTAAGAAACAGTGGGATGGGGTGTGTAGACTCCTTATTTAAAAGCCTGCATGTAAGATGGATAATGGGCTGTGGCCAATTTTCTCCATGTCCTACATAGTATTTGCAAGTCTTCACCTTCTCAATCAGACTCACAAACCTAATAGGCTCATGCTAGAACTCAGTGGGCCCAAGAACATCAGTAAAGCCACTTAACACGGTTGGGTGTTTGCTGAGAAGAATACCCTATCCTGAGTTTTTTAGACTGGATAAATGGTTTTTATCCTTTAGCTCTGTCTGCCTGGGACACACTGGCCAGAAGTCTCCTTTGACTCCATAGCACTCTTAACCATTACATCAGCAACTTTCCAGTCCATCTCCCCAGGGAGGCCCTTGTTAAACCTGTTTCCACCACTACAATGTGAGGAATTCAAAGGCAGATGCTTTGAATACTGGAACCAGGCCCAACACAGAGTAATTACCCACAATATCTGTTGGAGTATTATTTGTTTAACCAATGGGCACATGAACAAACAAGAATCTAACAAGTATTTCGGCTCCATGTGGGGTTAAACTATGGCAAAATACTCCCTCAGGAGAAGTCTGTTTGGGCATGTGTTCTTAGTAGGATGTAGACTCTGGCTTTGTTGCCTGGTGTTGCATCAGTGAATATCTGGCAAAAGGGACCTTCTATGTGTAATTAATATCACTGAAGGAATGACCTTAAAATAGGCAAGTTTTATTAGGATTATTCTGGTGGACCCACTGCAATCACTAAGCACATAAAAGCAGAAGAGGAAGCCAGAGGTACCTTGCAGGGAGGAACATTAAGGAGATTTAAAATATAACAACTCTACCTGTGTGGTAGTCTTAAAGATGGAGAGGCCCATGTTAAAAGCAAAAGAAGAAAATTAATTCGTCCACAACCATGAACTTGGAGGAAGTAACCACACCCTAGGTAAGAACCTCAGGCCCAGCTGCTAACTTAATGGCAGTCCAGCACAAAGTCCTGTGTGGACCATCTAGCTTGGCCTGAATTTGTTCCAGCACTGAGAGAGCAAATTGATGTATTAAGCTTCTGTATTTGTGATAACATGTCATGGCAGTACCAGAAGACCAATTCAAGGCTCTGCCAGATGCAGATGACCCCCAACACAGGAAACAAAACTGTTAAGACTGAAGGTGGATCTGAAAAATGGAAATGACCCATAGAAATCATATTAAGGGGCAGGCTTCCATGTACTCACAACCCAGTGGGGGAGTCTCTGGGGGAACACACAGAAGCTGCCTTAGTTACCACCTCTGAAAGTAGATTCTGGTCCATCAGTTCTTCCTTAGCCAGGGATAGTAGGGCCCAGCACTCCCAGGCTTTCCATATGCCCCTTTGCCTTGCAGTCTCTTCCAGGAGAGTAACACACCTGATAAAACAGATGCTCAAAAGACTAGAAACTAAAATTTGACCCCCCTTGGGATGCGAAGCATGTAGACAGTGGCTTATAGAAAATGGGTAATGTTTGGCCTTCCTAACAGTATATCCCCAGTGGGGGAATTCTTCACAGCAGTAGAGGAGTGGATTTCCACATAAGTAGTAGATATAATAGATGTAATTTCTTTACTACATCTCCCCTCACTGAAGTCTGCTTCTACACACTGCTATATCCATTGGAGAAGCTTGTCTTCTCCCACAGCATTGGAACTCACTAGTTATGCTGCTTTGTGGATATAGGCATACTCTATAAAAATGACTGTGGTATAGCCTCTCCCACACCACTGTGCACGTTTACCATTCTAGGCTCTCAAGTTAGAGTCACATTATAGACCCAAAACATTCTCACTTACACGTAATGGTGGTCATAACTCTAAGAACAAGAGTGAGACTTAGCACATGGTACCTGGGAGACATTGCAAGGATCCAAGTGACCCTCAGCAAGGACCAGTTTCTTTTCACGGGCATAGCTGCCCGTCAGATGAAATCGTATTCCCCACATCATTCCCACTGTTTCAAAAGAACTCAAACCCTAAGTGTCTTCAGGTAAAAGCTGGGTGACTGTAAAACAAGTAGGTTGTCACAGAAAGGATAGATTCTTCTATGCAAAGACTGAATCGGAAAATAGTGCTCCAGGTAAACACAGCAGGCCTGAAGGAGACATGAGATCACTATCGGCAAGCAAAGCTGACCAGGAGGAACTCTCTACCCCGCCAGCAATGGATTCAAGGACATTGACCAAGGTCTAGCACTTGTAGCAGTTTAGATGAAGTCATGCCCAAGACCCTTCTATTAAGAATATTACAGGGTTCCTCTGAATAATCATGTTGCTTTCCACAGGTATGCAAGGGTGTCCACTGCCACCCAATGGCCTTTTTGAACTATTTCTTAGCTCTGGACAAACCATTTTTCACCAACTCTCGCTATCATTACTTCCCATTTCTCCCATAGTGAAGCTATGAGAGTTCCAAAGTCAGAAAGAGCTAAGGTCAGACCTACCACTCTAGTCCCCGCTAGGAACAAATCCCATCCTTACATGTTTCAGATTTAGCGCGCACAATGTTGGGGATCCAATGCCTTGATCTTTGCAGAAGTTGACTGAGCAGCCCTCTGCATTCTCTCAGCTCTAGCCTGTGCCAAAGCAAGCTTGGAGACCCTTCCGTACTCCCACAAGGAATGGGTAGTCCTCAGATTATCAAATCTTTCCTCAACTGCTTCATTCTAGAAAGCACTCAGTTTGCAAATGTGAGATTTATGTTATATTAGCTTTAAATCAAATTTCATATACAGAAAGGAAAAAAAGACCAAGCATTCCCAAACCTCTGTTGAGGCATTTCTGGGTCCTGGTTACAGCCTGGGCTCTGGAACAGAACAAACTTTTCTATCTACCTAATTTATTAAGTTTACCAACTCTATTTTCTAGTCGTACTATGGTTCAAATGTGTCCTGACAAAAGTGTAGTAAATTTTATGCTCAAATGCACAAGGGCTAGGTGGTAGGGGTCTAATGTGAAGTTCTTAAGAGCATTACTGTCATTAGCCAGGAAGTGAGTTCCTAATAAAGGAATAAAAAACAATACTTTCTTGTGCTTTCAAACCATCCTCTCCATCTCTGTCTTTTTACATGTCCGTCCGTCTCTCTCTCTCTCTCTCTCTCCCTTCTCTCTCCTCCTCTCTCCTCTCGCCCTCCTCTCCTCCTCTCTCCTCCTCGCTCTCTCTCATCTCTCCCCTCTCTCTCTCTTCGCCATCTCTCTCTCTCTCTCTCTCTCTCTCTCTCTCTCTCTCTCTCTCTCTCTCTCTCTCTCTTTCTCTGAGCTCTCTCTGAGATAGTACCATACAGAGACTCCTATCATATGTCAGTCTTCCAGTCTTAGATTTCCCAGCATTTAGAACTGTTAAAAAAATAAAAATAAAAAACCATGTCATCTACAAATTAGCTTATAGCTAGTTTATAACTAGTCAACAAACTAGTTGATTTGGCAACAGAATGGGCTAGAAAGGTAGCTAATTGGGGAGAGGGAGCAGGTGTGCTCTGAGTTTTGGGTTACCTGCCTGTCAAATGGACCATCTTGGATACCTGTCCATGGGCAGCTGTGAACATCAAGGGCAATATATGTCAAGAGCTTTGAACATTTCCTAGAATTCAGCAAGCCCTCAACGCATGTTAGTCTCATCATCATTATTACCATTGTACCCTTTCCCAATTTTGTGCTATTAGTGGCAAACTTCCAGCCAGTGAGGACACTACAGGATAGCTGCCTTCCAGTTCTTTAAAATCTTAGACTTGGCCTCTCATCCTGACCCTTTGAGCCAGCCATCTGATTGCTTGTCACCGCCTCTCTCATAAGGCACCACACTTCTGGGAGATCGTCGCTAAGATTTAAGGTCTACATGATTAGATTGTTGAGTAGAATTCCTCTTTTCTTTGGCAGAACTGCCAAGACTGTCTACAGCTGCCCTGGAAGAAGACTACAACCTGGATGTTTCAATTCATTACAATGACTTTGGCGAAAGGCACAGTCCGTGAAACAGGCTTCACACTCAAGAGTTTGGTACTCACAGACAAGTCACCCTGACCCCGACTACATAGGGGGGAAATGGTGCAGCACCTTCCCCCTCAGCAGAATAAAGAAGGACTTGGGATGAGTAAACAAGCCTAACAATAAGAATCCAGAGCAGTTCCTTCCATTTTTATGCTGGATCAAATATTAACCAATTGTTTTATTGACCAGATGTTATTACATGAAAGAGATGTCTATAAAACATGTAACTCAATGCTCCAATCGCATTTCTTCTTACAGAAGACCACAGAAGCTGACCTCTGGCTTGAATGGACCATGTCTGGCAGCTAGCTGGGTTACTTAGCATTATTCATCCAGAGATATGGAGACCATGAAAGTCAGAGAGTTGCTGTGTGATCATCAGGACAAGGCAGCTAAAGCACTTAGGACAGCACCTGGTTCATAAAACTTGCCAGAAACCCATTGTCTTATTGAAATGCCTCAAAACACACTATATAGATTCACTGTTAAGAATTGAACAAAAAAAGCATCAGAGGGATATAGAATTAATATTCTCTAATGGAGAGCACTTCAAAGTTGATGTATCCTCAAGTCCATAAATATCTGTATGTCTACTTGAGCACGAGGGGAGGGACCAGATTTGGAAAGATCAGAGTATATACACCAGAGTTGACTGTAGCTAGTTCAAGCTTTCCCCACCCCCACTCCCTCTCCCCCTCTCCCTCCCTCCATCCTTCCTTCTACATTTCTCTCTGTCTCTGTCTCTCTCTCTCTGTCTCTCTCCCTCTCTCCCTCTCTGTCTTTCTCCCTCCCCCACATTATTTTTTAATGATCCTTCTCTGCTGGGCAGTAAGGGTCATGGTTGGAAGTAAATGCCTTCAAATAAACATTGCTTGGTGCCAGAACTGCCTTGGGCACATATTTTTCTTTCAATGGTCCTGGGAAGTGGTTTGTTAAACTATTGTTCTCGATTAAAAACTCATGTGTTTGTTCAGTCCAATATGGGTCGCCACTTTGAGTGAAAGATCCCCTTGACATGGCAAAACCTCTACTTGTGACAAGCCTGTGCCAAGTATGCCTTAACCAGATGCAGGCCCCGGGTTTCATTAGCAGCCACTGAATTCCATGTAAAATCAGATAATGATGGTTTTTCTCCTCTCTGCTGAGCAAATATCCTCAGCTTTTAATCAAGTCTATATATGAGAAACCTCTACGTAAATAAGTCCATGCAGCACAATGGTTTTAAAACTATGGTTCATCTCAACTTTCATGACCTCTGACTGTTTAATCTGGGAGGGACCTGTGCAATACCAACTAAAAATAAAGGGACCACGATATTTATTTTGGCAGATTCCATACAAATATCATTGGGGGTACATGTGGTGTGTGGAAATTCTCTACCACACACAGAGAGAAGAGAAAGGATAGGCTCTGGAGCCCGTTTCTCATTTCCCACTAGAGGGATAGCATCTATTGGATAACGATGCTATTAGGGCTGCAAGGACACATGCTGCTTTGGAGCCCTGTGCCAAAGTCTGTGGCTGGTTACAGGAAACCTCCTGCTCCACCCCTTTGGATGTTCAAAGGGTGCGAAAGAAAACCTAGGGAACACAAACCTCTTTGGAGGGGCCGAATCTCAGCCTGGGCTTCCTTTCCTTTCTTGTGGGCACAATTTTGGGCGTCTGAAGTTAATTATTTGCAGGTGCATTTCAGCTGTGCGCAATGGAGTGGGTTCCCAATTAGCTTTTCACAGGTGTAATTAGCAATTTCCACCTCACTTTGAGGGGGCAAGTGGATAATTATGCCCACAAGGTGGTAACTATTCCTTGTGGGGTCTAGCAGAGTGCCCACTCAAGACTGTTACCTTCTCCAACTCCACAAAAATGTCTTCTGGGCATCAGAAGGAAATGTCAGGTGTGTATCTAGGGTATAAAAGTGGAATCCTACATGGAGGGTTAGTTAGGGATTTTCTTTGATTTGTTGCATCCTTTAAAAAGTGAAGCCACAACATGCTATAAGAAACAAGGATTACAGGGTGCTCAAAATAATAAGGGAATAAAAGCCTGGGCTGATGACACAGGAATTCAAGGAGAACTAGCTCTGAGGTGGGAGTTCATCAAAACCATCAAATTAACCTTTGGTAGTACAAGAAAAGTGACCCAGTAAGAAAACAAAACAAACAAACAACTCTATATTAACTCTGCAATGTTTTGCAGTTAAACTCTTTTCATATAAATCATCTCATGTAAGCTCAGATGTTAAACATTATAATGCTCAAAATGTTACTAATAATTGAGTGGTTAAAATCTGTTTTTGATGTCATTCTAAAATTGTATGTGTGTTCAAGTAATGTTCTTAACACTATAAATAATTCTTCCACTTTTAAAGATGATAGAATTGAAACATGTGGTGGTAACATGATAAGCCCAAGGTCACACGGTTTGTGGAGCCAGATCTCAAAAGCAAGCAGGCGGCTTTGGTGCTAGCTAGTTTGCTATTCAAGATAAAACAGTTTTCAGATGAGATGATGAAATCAGAGACGTAAAGATATGTTCTTCATAATATGTCTACACAGGTGATTCTTTTGGTAAAACCTTCACTCATCCATTTAATAAACCAAGGGACACCCAGCAAGGGCTGTGCCGGGGACCCACATAGAGCGAGGGGAGAGACAGTCTTGGCACAACTGTCAGGTAAACGCTTTATGATTGAGAAGCTTCTTTGGATGTGTGCTTAATGTAGTGAGGGAGAGAAGAGAGAGCAAGAGAAGAGGTAAGGAAGCAATGAGCAAAGGAGAGAAATACAAAAGAAGTGGGAAGACCAGTGAGACAGCACCATGGGAAAAGGCACCTGCCTGCTGCCAAGCCCAGCAGACGGAGTTCAATCCCTAGAAACCGCCTGATGGAAAGAGTTGAACCAATGCCTAAAAATTATCTTCTGACTTCACAGATATCAACATACACATAACAAATATATGTAATAAATGTACAAATAAATGTAATAGTAATTTAGAAAACACTAACAAAGTACGTGAGAAAGATGGGGACCTAAAGAGTGAAGTAAGGGCAGAAAAGTAATCAACATGAATTAGTTTGTCTTCTGAAGATGAATCTCTTATGAGTAAGACAGGAAAAGTCACTATTTTTTTTCAGCTAGTGAAAGCAGACTGTGCTGGAGAGCTGTATGGCCATTCCTAATGCGTATCTTCTTGGTTCAATGGCAAGAAAAGACACCCTGGCCATGTGGCCTGTGAAGGAGACAGTTTTGAGTGAGTTCTTGGCAGTCTACAGGATGCATGGAAATGGGCCCCTACTGAGAGATTATTACATAGCAAAGGCCAAGGGTTTCTAAGACAGACCTGACACCTAAGCTCCCAGCAATGGACTGTACGTATTTTATCATCTGTAGGGAAGCAAGTTTTAACAGCATCATTCTATATTTACCTGTTTGTCAGATGAAAGTCTCCAACTGAAGGAAGAAACTAAAGTCAGTATTCTTTAAGGGATGTAGAAAGATTGAGAGGGCTCCAAGACCCAAAGAAACTTAAATATTGTCACCTTGTGAGCTGACGGTATCATTAAAGGAAGATATGACTTGGTGTGTAAGCCAAACATTTCAACGGTCCTGTCATTCAGATTTCACAATGGACTTGGAAGCATCCTCAATCTACAACTTTAATAAGAGTACACACACACACACACACACACACACACACACAGAGAGAGAGAAGAGAGAGAGAGAGAGAGAGAGAGAGAGAGAGAGAGAGAGAGAGAGAGACAGACAGACAGACAGACAGACAGAGACAGAGAGAAAAGACAAAAAGAGAGACACAGAGAGAGATAGAGTGTCTAAGCACCCATTACTGATGAGAGCTCTTTATAGGACTGTCTGAGAACATATAGTTTGATATTTTAGAATGGAGTCAGTAGATGCTATTGGCTAGGGCTTATAGAATTCATACATCACGCCCAAGGTGCCACAGCTGGCAAGTTTCTCCAGAGAGGCATCTGAGACTCAGCTATGCTCACCCCGTGCTGCTGGAGTGCACATGGGTGATTCTGAGAGTGATCTTTTCTTTGATGTTTACTAGGACCTCACTTAAAACTTCAAACATTTTTTTTTCTTTCTTTCTTTCTTTTTTTTTTCGGAGAGGGTATGAAGGATATTTCCACTGTATGAGTCCCTTTGCTTTACCGGTTTCACGAAATAGCTGGGCATCTGTTTGGCTGGTTTATGAAAGACTTGCAACAAAGAGTACAATTGAAGGTACCTGTGTTTTTAGTGTTTTTGTCCTGGTGTGGTATGGTCTCCAGGAAAGTTTGAATTTGGCTGGCCTGATCTTGGCATGTTGATAGTTATCTAAGACAGTGGCCTTTTAAGATGCTCACTTATTCTGCAGAGAAGTTAAGTTCAATCAGCCTATGAGGCTCAGTCCTGAAATGTGCGCTGTTACAAAGAAATCCCCCAGCCCTCTTGAGGGCCAAGACCAGCTACATATGTTAGGGAAAAAGAAGGCTCAGGTTTAGGATCTCAGTAAGCATGCTTAACTGGGTCTTGTGTGTGTCCTTTTATAACCAGATACTATTAGTGGCTAAAGGAATTTTGAATGTTTATCATGATGCCTAGACTCTCCACAGCCTCTGTCCCACCCTTCCTCCCTCCCTCATTCTCCAATCAAAATGGTCTTGCTAGCATCGTTCTTGGCTCAACTTGGAGGTCAGGTACTGTGCAGTGTCATTTATTTCCACTTTAAAAGATGTGGAGGAATCATTTGGCTCCTTTGGGCTGAGTTAGTGGACCAAGACTGAGTCCATTCTAATGAGACACTTTATGTCCATTGTAGTTAAGCTGGCCTCACGAGAAAGCCGGTCATGGGCAGTCACACATCTGAGTGACTTGAAGTGACCTCAGAAACTTCACCTGCCCCCGAGCCTTATATTCCCATCATTCAAGATGAGCCACATGCAATGCTCTTAGAAAATTTCCCACATTCTCCCAAAGGAAATATATTGTTCAACTTTGTGTAGGGCACTTTTTGTGTTTGTTGGCTGAGACCCTTCATAGTTTAGGACATGGCCTTCTTCTCATGCCTAGCTGTCTCAGTGAATATCTTAAGTGCAGGTCCCCACTCCTCCCTGCTTCGGGTGGGCATTTACCCAGCCTGGGTCATTCACGGTGTGTGTCCCTCCTTAGCTTTACAACAAACGACTAGTTCAGAGATGCATCTGTAACCCATGGAGACTCACATAGAAGTGTGGGAAATTTGGGGGTATAATACCACTGCCCAGAGGAAATTCATTCCCAGTGGAAGAGAAGGAAGATGCTATGGAGAAGGGGGTGCCCGGAAGGTGGCCCAGAGGGACAGGACAGTGATCACTGAAACCTGAATCTCCTCAGGTCCTCTGAGTAAGAAGCATGGATTCCCTTGAGGCACCGTGTGCACAGAGTTCCCTTCCAGTGATGTGCTGACTGGAATTCTTCCTAACTACTTTGGAATCTATTTTACTTAAAGCTAAAAATGGGGCTCTGGTGGTAGCTCAGTGGTTAACAGTACTACTGGCTTCACTATTAGGGGACCTGGGCTTGATTTCCAGCATCTAAACCTCCAGGTCTATGCCGTTCAATTCATCTTCCGGCCTCTAGGGGTGCCGCATTCACACGGTACACAGACTTACCTGCAGGCAAAACACCCAGACATAAATTAAAAAAGACCTAAGTGAATAAGACAGGTAACAAGCAAGCACTGATGGGGCACACAGAGGGTATGAAGGAGGTAGTTAGCCCAGGAGTAAAGGAAGCGTCAGATCCTGGGGATCAGAGGGTCATGGGAAAGTAGTAAGAAGGGGATTTTTAAAATGGTTCAGAAAAGGAAAAAGAAATGGAGTGAGAGATAAACATTTAGTATAACCACTTCAAAAAACAGTTTCACAGGATCCCAGGGTATGCTGGGAACATACACTCTTCTGGATTCTCTATCAAACAGCAGCGCTATTGCAGTAGCTCAAACCGTTAACAGTCAAGTGTCTATCAAGAGAACAATGGATACTCAAATTAAGAGCTGACTGAAGAGAAAAATGGTCATATAAGACAATACAAATGAATTCAAGCACATGGGGATTTTTATAAACAGTATTGAACTAGGGAAACCAGACATAAAAGAATACAATGCCTAGTCCCATTTGTTCTGAATTCAATAGGCAAACCTAATCTTTGGAGTCAAAAGACTGGCATGGATTAACACTGGGGAATTGTGACCAGGTGTGAGGCAAGATTATTGCAATGCTAACCTTCAGTCTGTGATCTAGATGCTTGATTTGTACATGCTGGAGTTTGTATAAAGCTCCCCAAGCTGTACATGTACTTTATATATTTTCTGTGTTAAGTAAAATTAATAAAAAGCTCTGGAAATGACTCAGTGGGTAAGAGACATTGCTCACCATGCATAGGACCTAAGTCAAATCATCAACACTCATGTTATAAGCAAAGAAGGAATGATGGGGTGTACTTGCAACCCCAGCTTTGGATGGGGAACAGGCTGTTCCTAAGAGCTCACAGACCAGCTAGCCAGCCTAGCTGAAAGCACAATCTTCTAGTTCCAGTCTCATGGAAATAAGGCATCTGCTATACAGGAAGATACCTATGCTCACAGGCACATACATCTGCACACTGAGGTACATACAACACACACACACACACACACACACACACACACACACACACACACACGTCTCCACTTCACACAACTACTCAGTGGCTATGATTCTAGTGGATTCTAATTCTACCTGTGGGGCTTTCTTTTCTGTCTCTCCTTCCTTTTCAGCAACCAGGGATTGGGCCGCCTGATGTCGCCATTCTGGTGTTCCATCTTTCTTAAGTCCTTGCTAGTGCTCATACCACTCCCTCCCTACACTGCAGATAGGAACAGGGACTATTCTACTGGAAGTGAGGTGTTTCTGTAGACTGGCAGACGAGTGGCTCAAGTACCAAGTGATGGGGCAAAGGGTATGCACGCGCTATTCTATACTAGCCACATAAGCTCATCTTATGTTTCTAGTTTACAGCTAAATCTTTATGTCAAGCAACAGCACACTTAGAAAGTCATGGCTGATTCTTACTTAATGGATGAAACTAACATGGACCACATCCAGTGCCGACATTCGACCCCTGTCTGTATTAGTCTCAGGCTATCCTAATAGGACACTACAGCCTAAGTGCCTCGAACAACAGAAGCTTACTTCTGTTTGCTTTCTCTGCAACCATTGGCCCCATTTGCTCCTGAGGCTTCTCTTCAGCTTAGAGATGGCCACTTTCTTGCTGTCATCTTTCATCTATACACCTGTACCTTTGGTGCTTCAGTGTGCCCCAGGTGTTTCTTCCTGTGAGGACACTGGTCAGATTGGCCCACACTAAGGACCTCATTGTAACTTAATCACTCGAGGTCATTGTCTGATGGTTTCTCTTGCTGTGATACAACATCATGATCAAAACAATTTGTGGAAAAAAGAGTTTATTTCGGCTTACACTCCCCCATCACAGTCTATTACTGAAGGAAACAAGGCAGAACTCAAGGCAAGAACCTGGAGGCAGGAATTAAAGCACACATACCACGTGTGTCTTTCTGGGTCTGGATTACCTCACTCAGAATGATTGTGTCTAGTTCTATCCATTTGCCTGCAAAAATCAAGATTTCCTTGTTTTTAATAGCTGAGTAGTATTCCATTGTGTAAATGTCATGGAGGGAAGCTACATACTGACTTGCTCACTGTGGCTTGCTGTGCTTGCTTTCTTATCCCATCCAGAACCAGGTGGCCAGGGGTGCCACCACCCACAGTGGGCTGGGCCTTTCCATATCAATCATTAACCAAGAAAATGCCCTACAGTCTTGACCAGTGGACAATCTGTAGAGCCATTCTTTTCAATTGAGTTTCCTTCTGCCCAAATGACTCTAGCTTATGTTATCGACAAAAACCAAACGAGGATGGCCATATAGCCAATTACAGTCACATCTTGAAATATTGGAGTCTGGGACATTAGCATACGGATAGAGAAGTGCACAGTTGAGCCTATTTGTGATTTCTAAGGCTCTCTTCCCTTCCTCCATCTGAATGTCAACACACAAATGATACTGGAAGCCATGAATTAAAGACAGACAACCCCATCAGCTCACACTCCATCATTCTGAGTCCTAGGGTGATCATAGGGGAGCTGGAACCCCATGAGAGTGCATCTTTAATGTGAGCAAAACATAAACTTCTGTGTGAGCAAGGGGAAAACTTCAGCATGACTTACTTGGTACACTTTGGGTTCAAAATGTTTATGCAGCTAGCAGACTGCAATTGATACAAAGGACAAGGCAGTTTTTGTTTATGTTTTCCAACATGATCCTGGGTGGAGTAATTATTGATGCTCAGATTACAAGAACTGCCCAACATTCTATCATTTCTATTGCTATCACATGGTTTAAAGCAACATGGCCAAAAAAAAAATGTCATAAAAGTAGATTCTTAGGCCTCAACCCACATCTGCCAATCAAAATCTCAGTGCACCCAGGGCCCTGAATAATATAACAAACTTATATGTCACTCAGATCCATATTAACATTGAAGAAGCACTGGTGTATTTAGTTCACTCTGGTTTTCAGTGAACATCACTTGGCCCCAGCTCTGCCATTCCGTCCGGAATGTGGTTAAGCATGGGAATCACTGTTTCCATTGTTCTCTATGGAAGTATAGAACAGGTCCTCACACCTTTCTTTCCTTCCTGTTCTAGCTAAGACAAATAATTCCTTCATCCATCAACCCTTGCCATCTTATCGTGACTTACTGAGGTCTTAGGTTGGACTACCATTTTTTTTTTAACCATGACTGATTTAGTAACTGTCATTGTTTTTTAAAGCTAAGTTTATAATTGATCAAGAACTGCACCAGGGAGCTGAGACCCTGGAGCTCCTCTCTGCATCCCCAGTTCAAGCTTCGGCTCTGGGTGGCACAGCTTCAGGTAAGTTAGATGGCGCCCTGAGTACGCCACACTCTGTCGTGCACACACAGGCTGTGGGTGGGGGGTCCCAGCATGAGCTGAAGTCTCCTCCGCATCTTAATGATTATTAACACATACAATCACTTCCAGGTCAGAGTAATGATAAAATAGAATGTAAACTTTAGCAGAACAATTTATTTAAACTATCATATTCTGAAAATACAGGAATAGGAAAAATATGTAGATCTACAAATGTGGGTAGCCATATTTGTATGTTTCTGGGCTGTGTGTGACCTTGTGTAATATCACTGTTTTCCAGAAAACAAATGTCTTTCTCCAGCTAGGGGTGTGTGTGTGTGTGTGTGTGTGTGTGTGTGTGTGTGTGTGTGTGTGTGTGTGTGTGTGTGTGTCTTTCTGTCTGTCTGTCTGTCCTTAAGGGTTCCACCATTGGATTGCACCTCCAGCCCCATCTAATAATTCTTACTTTGAGAACTCTGTCATATTGTTTCTATAAATTGGCAGGGTTAATGCTGGAATAGTATTAAATTAGTATCATTTTCCATGTATAATCATTTGTTAAGTCCTATCATAATGTCAGTCATATCTCAAAAGACATTTTTCTCTGTAAAGCTAGTATTTGGGCCATAGCAATACCTCACAGTCAAGCCCATTGGCTAGTGTTGGTATCATTGTTGTGTTTGCAGTTTGGTTTAAACTATTATTATATATAACAGCACTATTTCGACATCCACATCTCCTTCTTAATGTTGAGTTCTGAGCATTTCCCTGTCTGGGGATAACTGCACCAAAAGGGAAAAGAAACAAAACAAAAATAAGTAGACTAGAAAGAAGGAAAATGCAGCCGCAAGAGCCACAGTGCTTCACAGAGCCTTGGCATCTCGGGAAAACATGGGTCTGTCAACAGCCATAAAAGCCACTCAAGTGAAGCTATATTGGCTAATTGCAAGTTGGGCGTGTCCTCGGGAGCGAGCTGCCCACAGAGTACCTTTATTTTGTCCATGAAAGCCAAGGGCACTCAATCAAGGCTGTTCTAGTGCACACAGCTAGCACTGCCTTAAAGTGATTATAACACAGTGCTCTGGGAAGCTACCACCACATGATCCAAATGAGGGTTCCATTTGACCTGTGTTACTGCATAATTACAGCATATATGGATCTGAAGTCAGAATTCATTCATTTCAAGCATAACTGCTTGACTTTGGCAAATTGGAAAGTCTTTTTAACTTTCAGTTCTCACTCAGCAAGAGGCAATATGAAACCCAGGAATGGTAGCATGCAACTATAATCCCATCACCAGGGAAACCGAGGCATGAGATTTGTCACAAATTTAAGGTCAGCCTGGACTACAAAGTGAGCTAAGGCAATCCTGGGCTACTTAAAGAGACCCTGACTCAAGAAGAAAAATCCATGAAGCAGTACGATTGTGTGTACAACAGTTTGGTGTAGGGTTCAGCAAACTCACTCCTTGCAGTGCACACACCACACAGCCTGACAACCATCACCACCTGACGACTTCCACTCACAGCTGCCTCTGTCAAATGTACTACCTTCCCCACTTTACTGGAGTCCAAAACTAAATCCAGAGACTGTCTAAAGCCATGTCAAGGTAGCAAGCCTAATGGTATTCTCCTTTATGCAATGGTTTTATTCCCCTATATCATTCTGTAGAAAGTTTTTGCTCTACTTGAAAAAAATCAATACTGTATTTATCTCCTTATCAATAACCACTTAGTTACAGAAAGACTTAGTATAACTTGCAAGTGCAAAGACTGGTGAGATATATTCTTGTCTGGGTCCCAGCCTTCTGCTTTCTCTCCTTGGGGCCATGGCTATCACCGGAGAGCTGGATGGAGTGAGAGGCCACAGAGCAGAACCCATCCTGCTTCAGACCAGCAGCCTTTACTTGTTACTGGTGATGTTCTTCTTTGCATTAGCTGTAACACAGCATGATTACCTTAAAAATAGGAAGCTACATGTTCTAAGTGTCAGATTCCTCCAAACAATTCCCTTTTGGGCAAGGAACATTTTCCCCTGTGTTCTTTTTCCTGGCCTTCTTCCAGTATGTTTACTCATTCTCTCGGTATAAAAACTGAGTGACTGTGATAATAAGAGGCAGGAATGAGACTCAAGCAAGGCTTCCCTGGATTCTACTGATGCAACATCTAATTGTTCATAAGTGCCATGCTGTCATGAGAGTAAAGGCAGTGAGTGATGAACAATTTGTCACCAAGGAACCTCTATACAGTGAACGTCAGGTTATTGTTTTAATAAGCCCATTTCCCACTTAATGAGTCCAGTTTTCTGGAAACATGACATGACCTCTTCCATGCTTACTGGTTCTCTATGATCTTGACTTCTCTTTCTCCCACTCACTGGCAAAAAAGCCAAAACAAACCAAAACCAAAATAAAACAATAAACAAGCAAAGAACCCTAGGTTTGAAGGTAAGAAAATGTCAGGAATTGGAACTGTAGGACTCATGCATCACAAATAAGAACTCACACATGGAGAAATTCTAGAATCCAGAATAAATGCAGAGCTCCTCATGAGAGACTCCTGTTGGAGTGGTGGTGGTGGTTACAAACCTGTCCTACTCAGAAGCAATGTAACAAGTCACAAGCCATTGCCTGTGTGCAGGACGTCCATTGCTGTGGCTAAACTGATTGAAACCAGCTGGAGGGTTGTCAGCCATCTTAAACACTGCTAGGGTCACTGCTGTGCTACCAACTATGGCTGTCTGGAAAAATCGCTTATGCACTAAGGGGCATGAAAGAACAAATTCTGAACCAGAGCTTTTAAGAGGGTGGGGGAAGCGCCATCGCGACAGGCAGGGTTAACCCTTTCTCTCAGTGGCTACAGCTTAAGATGCTGGGGAACACAAAAGCAGCTTCCTAAAGAAGCAAGGTGTGACACTAAATTTCATCAAGAGACTTTTCTTTCTTGCCTCCTAAGACAACAAGGAAAAAAAAATCAATAGTCTCTACAGGACTTCGGCAAAGGTTTTATACATATTCAAATTGCAAGTAAAGAAATAATCCAGAAATACTAATGGAAGGGCTGGAGAGATGGCTCAGCAATTAAATACTAATGAAATGTTTCTTCTTTGAAAAGATTAATAAATTGTTCTGCCTCTAGATATATTGATCAAGAGAAAGAAAGAAAAAAAGAATATAGAACTAACCCATCAGGAGCAGAGACCATAGAGCATGAATAAGGAAACATGAATGTTTTAATGTCCACAAATCTGAGAACTGACAGGATGGATCAGTTTCTTAACAGGAAAAAAAAAACTCAAAAAGAAGAACAGAAACTACCAAAGTAATCTATTAGAAGCCCCACATGGGCCATAAAGGTAGCTTACCATGGAAATAACAAAATGAATGCATCCAAGGAGTGCAGTGAGCACCATGAAATCAGGACAAAACCCAGAGTGAGGCACACTGTTATCAGACTCCTAAACACCAACAATACAGGAAAACCCCAAAGACATTCATAAGCAGAAAATCCATCACAAAGAAAAATAAGAAAGAAATGAAAATCTATACAACAGTCACCAGCAAATATGTTCAACCAAGACCATTAAAGTAGTTAAATTCAGGGAGCCTGACTCCAGACATACTTTGAGCCTTAAAAGGGAATAAGATCCACACCCTAAAGTTAAGTATATTGCTAAATATGAAAACAATTTTCTTAGTTTTTACATCTCTTTAAAAGATAATTAACCACCCAAGCAAGCATGATAAAAATGTTTTGTAGTACTTAAAAAAAATAGGATTGAGGCTAGAGAGATGGCTCACTGGTTAAGAGCACTGGCTGTCCTACCAGAGGGCCGGAGCTCAATTCCCAGCAACCACATGGTGCTTCCCAACCATCTATAATGAGATCTGGTGCCTCCTTCTGAGTGTGTGTAAAAACAGATTACTCATATACATAAAAACAAACAAATAAATATCTTTTGAAAATAGGATTAAAATGTGTTACACCAACAGCAGAAAAGCCAGGTAAGCAGGATGAACATGTATGCTCTGGTACTGTCCATAAAACAGTATTTCATATCAAACTTAACAAAAGGGGAGATTAAATAAAACATGAGACAAGTAAAAAAAAAATGATACATACACTCAAAATCAACCATGACATTGACTCAAGTTGCCCTAACTACCCAGAATTAAAAGGTAGAGGTCCTGGCGGATAATATAACAAGATTCAGGTATATGCTGCCCATGAGTATAAAGACACAAATAAGAAAAGAACATAACACTGGGAAGATGATGCTAATATTAATCAGAAGAGACTTGGCACTAACAGAATGAAGACTATCTCTGTAGGAGCAGAAGGGATCATTTTATGAATAGTCACAAGAAATTCTGTGTAACTAAATAGCATGTCAGGAGAAAATGCTTGCAAGCCAGATATTTAATAAATAAACCAAATTCAGACTATCTGAGGCATTCTCAAAATTCAAAATAAGAATAACCTAATATAAAATAGATACCATGTCAAAAAGTTACCAGAGAATCTATGTAAGTGACAAGCACACAGAGAAAAGTTCAAGCCCACTAGGACAGGCAGATTAAACCTGACATAATTACACACCTATTAGAAAATACAGACACCAACACCACGAGTTGGACCAGGTTTTCAGAAGCTGGAATTCTCATGCTCTGAGGCTGAAAATGTGAGATAGCACAACATTTCAGGAAACAGTAAACGGACAACTTAAAAAGCCAAGCATGCCTTATGTTATCACCACCCACCCTACTCTCATACATATACGGAAAAATACATATATATATATATATATATAAAAAGAAAAAGTATATACACAGGTGATGGTAATTTTATTTATAATAGTCTCAAACTAGAAACTTATAATGCCTATATATGTGCTGATTAATATGTGCTGATTATATATAATCTAGTCTCTTTAATCAGCATGACTGAGACCCAATTTCATCTTTTCTTGGTTTTCATGCAGTCAAACAACCTTTGGGTGAATAGATGAAATGAATTAACTCAAGCTGGCAAGCACAATTAAACTATTTTTTCTTCTTTTTAAAATGGAGGCAGAGAGCAACTTTCATCTAACTCAGTTATAGAATTGCAACTGGGTTCATCTCCAGCCTCCAAAGGTTGAGGAGACAGAAAAATAAGAAAGAGATTAAGAAATGCATCTAAAGCTAGGAAGATGTGTATTGACGAGGCTACAAGTTAAATTCAGGTTGGTTTAATTCAAAGATCAATGACAACTCTCTTTTTAAAAGATGTTCAAAATTGTCCTGACAAAAATTGTGCCCTTAAGGCATCCATGAGTGGGTCAGAAGTGTTGAGGGGTTAAGACTAGCCCAGGGCACTCACAAAGGAATGTGGCTGTCCTGTCTCGGGGACAGCAATGAATGGCCAGCTCTCCTTGTCCCTCAAGACAATGCATTCCAAGCCTTCAGACCTACTAAACACTGGAAAGGCTCTGCTATTCAGCTGTCCGGCACCCTTGCTATCGCAAGGTTAACTAATTATTTTCCTTTATAACTCACTGGAGACTGATAACTATTATTTCCCTGTCTGACACATACTGACAAGTACTCTGGTTAAATATAGGCTGCTAGGAATTGGAGTGGGGAATTTTCGTAGCTCAAGTTTATCAAGGGTGTATGAGTTCATGATTCCAGATCATCTAATAGGGGAAGAGAGAGTGAAGAGGAAGGGGGATTAAATATGAATGAATAAAATATGAATATTCTGTTTTCCAGATTAAGACTCAAGCAAGCAAGAAGTAAGGTGAGGCTACAGGGCTGGGCACCCTCCTGATTCCTGATTGGCGAGAAACTTGGTGTGTGTGTGTGTGTGTGTGTACACAGATAGAGGAGACTAAGGAAGTAGCTAAATTGTTAAGGTGTGTGTCACAAAAGCACAAAGGCTTGCATTTACATCCACAGCACCCATGTAAAAGTGGGGCACAGTACACACATATGTACCCAAATATTGTAGGGCGTGGACAGAATGATGGATGAAACTCACTTGTCAACCAACATAGCCAGTAAGAGACCCTGTCTGAAAAAACCAAGGTAGAGTGGTTAAGAAAGATACCTGATGTGGACCTTTGGTTTCCATGTGTACATGTACCACCCTTCCACACATGTGCTCATACGTGTACCACACAAGCACACAGATACAGATGTGTGTACACAAGTGTGGACACGCATGGGTGTGTGTGTGCACACACATATACACACAGAGTGAGTGGCAAGCCTTAAGAGATGAGTTATATATAAGTAGGAAGGAGACTAAAAGAAAATAGTGAGAGAGATATAGAGACCAAATTATAAATAAATATAAATGATAAAAATGTGAAAACACATAAGACAGAAATACTCATTGTTCTATAAACTTCCCTTCTGAGTTATAAAGTTTAGCTTGTCTGTGACACTCAACTAGAGACAGACTATATTTTTCAGCCTCCATGTGACTAGATATGGCCCTGTGCCTCTTTTGGTCAAGGGATGGGTCCAGTAGTCAGAGATAGCATGCAGACTATACTTCTAAAGGAAGGACTACTTTCTTCTTTATCGCTTGTTCCAGGAGCACATGCACAGACTAGAGGGAGGGGCAACCAGGAACTGCCCTATGATGTGAACGCTGGAGCAGTAGCACAGAAAGAGCCAGGTCCCTGTGTCTGTCAAAATAACATGTCAGTTTACCCAGCGTATGCAGCATTTGACGTAAGGAAAGAATAAGTTTCCATTTTATATAAGCCAGGGGACTTTAGGGTCTCTTTATTATAATAGACTGATTAAAGTCACAAGTATCATACCAGATCCTATAAGCCCGATAATTTGTATAATATATTGAAAAGGTAGAAAGTAGACTTTCATTTCATTGTGTCAGACACTTCTAAAACAGCCTTCTCCAAGCAATGGATGATGATCTGGGTCCAAGAAGACATGAAAAATATAATTTATTAATACAGATTTAGAACCTACAAAAATAGACCCCAGTTGCTGAGATGGTTCAACTTTCCATTACAATTTCCTTCTAGAGGTTCGAAATATTTCACCTCTACTGTGGGCTGCATGCTGGGAGGACTTCCTGATGAAAAGCAAGAGTTCTTCTATTCCCATAATCCCCCTGCAAAGCTGTGTGGCCCCAGTGCCTCTAGTCAGACGTGTTGGCTCCTTCCCTCACAAGGGCTCGTTATTACATCAAAATCACACTAGATCATATTAGTTCTCCCCTCCAATTTCCTTTTTTAAAAGCTTGGAGCCTCATCACATCACAATGAACTATTGTAAAAATATAGGGTAACAAATGTTTTCTGCCAGGCTCCACAAATTGGAGTGAGGCAAGTACCATGCATTTGTACCAAATTTACTCCAGACCATATTACCTGTAGAATCACTTGTGAGTTCTCAGATAAAAGCAAATACTGGAAATCATGCCAAAACAAATGAATAGTTTTCAATTCTTTCAAGTATTAAATAATGGTATTTTCCCTCGTGAAAACAAGGAAAAATGCGCAGTTGTAAGGTCCATTTTCATGAAAAATGAGGTATATGTTGTCACCATCTTGAACAGACATAATCTACACGCCTTTCTATTCCTGAGCATATGTGCAATAGAAAAGTTTGTGTGTGTTCATCCAAATACAATTAGTGGGAAAGCAGAGCAGCACTGTTCATAATAGTTCCTGTTTTGACTTGAATGAGAAATGTCCTCCTTAGATATGGGCATTTAAGTACTTTGTCCCCAGTAGGTGGTGCTGTTTGGGGTACAGCCTTGCTGGAGGAAGTGCCTCACCAGGGGGAGGCTTTGAGAGCATATAGGTTGATCTACACTTACCTCACTCTCTCTGCTTTGTGCCTGTGGTTGAGATGTAACCTCTCAGTTTCCTGCTTTGGCCACCATGCCTGCATCCCATGGACCAGTACATTTGATAGAAATGATGCCTCGGAAGGGCGGACTTCTGGAATGCGAACATAGTCCGGTGTTTGAGTTGTGTTTTGAGTTGAGCTGTTTTATATAAGTGTGTTCACTCCAGGCACATTTACAAAGCTGGAGTCTGGCAATTTGTGTGTATTTATTTAAAGAAATAAATTATTTTAAAAATTAAAAGATATAGTAATTCAAAAATACAATCATTATAATACTAAAACTAGAGAAAAGTATGAAAAGATTGTTACTCATTTCCATCTAAAATACAAGCACTTAAAAATGCTATGGATATGGCCATAAAAGCAAAAGTAGTACATCAGAGGTCAAAAAGAAATATCAAAGAGAAGAAGTAAGTGAGAAAATACGAGTACTTAGGAAAAAACCTAACAATATTTGAATCTGACACTAACAATAGAGAATTACTCTTCAACTGTAACACAGCTCAAGAGAACATCACAACATTATTTCTCTCCTCTAGATTTTTCTTGGTGAAGCAGAAGCCGTTGGGCTTATAATGTTTACACCACTGGAGACAAGAATCTTGTAGAACAGGGATGGATTGAAATGACTTGGTCACAGAGCCCCAATTTAAGTTTTCAATGTGGCATCCACCTACACCAAAGGTTGTACAAGCCAGGCATGTGTCTGATGTTCACATTGACGTTTCAGAGTCAAACACAAAATACCAACCAACACCACCACTGTAAATGGAAAGGAGCGGACTCAAAAGTCACAGGGAGGGCAGCTTCAGCATCGGAAGTGGCTTTGTCTATGGACTGAGGTTATATCATTTATTCTCTGTATCCCTGCCCTCCCCCTGCACCTGGCCCTCACTCATCTTTATTGGTTGTAAGGTCAGGTTATGTGTGTCTGTTGTGTTTTGTGAGCAGGAAAATGTCAGAAAGACAGCAAGCTTTTGGAAATTAATGCCTAAATGGAAATACATACAATGCAAGCAGACATTTTCAATGAGTATAATACAGGGAATGTATCTTCAGTGTTCCATCCATCAAACAAAATCAATAAGGGGGAGACACACAATTCATGAAAGAAAACAAGTATACATAGACAGACTTGAAAAGTATCCCCATTTACTGTAATCAGCCAACCATCAAGGAGACAAACAGGATTTCCCCCCATTTCTATGCAGTAGGGGGTTTCCAATTAAAAAATAAATCTTAAAAATTATCAAAAGTCACTGTTGTCAACTGTTTAGAAATGGCTTGCTTCATGTGCAAGGGCTTACACATGCATGACGCCTATCAACAACATCTAAAGACAAACCCAGGCTCTATTCACACGGAATAATTAGGTAACCCATGATGTCATGCACAAAGAAGAACATTCTGCAGCTATTAAAAATAATAAGAAAATTTGTGCTCATCTACAGCTCACAGCATGTTGCTAAGACCCAGGTGATGAGGCAGGAGCAAGACATATTTCACTACTTTCAACAAAGAGAAGGAGGAAGGGAGGTAGAAAAACATTTAAATGACTAAAATATTAACAGTGACTTTCTCCACATGGTGATGAAGGTGACTCAGCAGAGCTTAGACACTAGTATGTGACTGATGTTACAATAATAGTAATCCTTTGTTTTGTAACTATTACAGAAGATATAGTCATTTAGAAAAAAACAAGAATATAACAAAAAAAAAAACAAAAACAAAAAACAAAAACAAAAAAACCAGCAAAAGTTAAAGTATTGGAAACACACCGGGAACTTACCTCATGACACATTCTGATACTGTCTGTCACTTCTGCTTTTCTATGAAAGGCAGTCTGTTTTCATAGTTTATTAATTTCACTTTCACTCAACACTTGATGTGCTTTTTCTGAACCCCACTCTGTTCTGTGTTCCTCTGTCTTTCACAGTCACTTTCTCTACAAGAGTCTGCTGGAATCATTGGCCAAGCTTCTTGACCTAAACCCGTGTTCCTAACATACTTTTGCTCCCTGTTGTCTTTCACATCACAGAGTCATCCTCCTGTCACCTCCAGTCACACCCCAGAGCTCCCTCTGGCTCCAAATTCCTTACAATGACATTCCGACTTGCTGGTCCAACTTTGCACTGGCCAGCCCACTTCCTTCACAGGCACTCCTCTGTTCTGAATACCCAGGACAACTTGGCTGTTCTCTACCCTTCTCCCCACATTTACAATTCCATACCATCGATCTTAGTATCTCCTAAGAAATTAATGTCCGAAGCACCTGTTACAGAAACTGATTATTTTTCAAGAGTCCCACCGAACTGAGTCATCCCAATGGTGTCTTTCCTTAATCTTCAATTTAGAAAAATACCAAATACAAAAAGAATTGTTTTTCTCTTAAGGATCCCTCGAGGGATAAGTAATAAAACAGAGTGAGACAAAACCTGATGGTTAGCACTCTCACTGGTGAATCTATTGGAATATAGAATAAGATGGAAAAAACTAGCCACTGATTTGGAAGAATTTGACGATGCCGTATGCATTCCTAGGCACACGTGTTTACAAATACTCATATATTACATGGATAAATGTAGGTATCTATACAAATGTATGTTCTAATATGTAAATAATTATATGCATTTATTTGAGTTGACTAAAATAACACAGGATTTGTAGATATTACAACAGAATACAAAAGGAACCTATCCTATACACTATATTTTTCTTTATCTCATTAAATAAAATTAAACTAAAAAAAAAAAAAAACAAAATAAAATAACAACGAAAGAAATTGTTTTTCTCTTAAGGAGCCCTCCTCTCTTTATTGCAGATCTTTTGTGAGTCCATTTCTTTAATCTTGTCTTTCTATCTCTTGAACTGCCTTTGGCAGGACACACACACACACACACACACACACCACACACACACACACACACACCTATCTTAGACACTTCAAAAAGAAATGTATATATATAGAAAGTTAAGGAACATTGCTGCCTCCTAGACTATGTGCTACGCAAGTCTGTGTCTGGCTGTTATCAAAGTACACTGTTTTGTGGGCACTGTCACTCCCATTTTCCATGTAGCTAGAAACAATGTTGAGAGAGGAAGTGACTTGTCAGAAACCACCAGTATTGGTAGATCTAAGACTCTATTTCCAGGCAGCCCACTGACTACAGTCAGTCCTTTGATCATGTGATCCTGTTTCCACATAAATATATATGAAGCTGGGTGGATCTGAAGAAACAGAACTTGCTGGATCAAAAACCCAGTTCCAAAAACGGCCATTGCATAAGAGCTTCGGTTTGCTCTAAGTTGAAAGCCCTGTACCGCAGGTCTGCTATTCCTCTTAACCTATGTTCCCCCAGGAATTCCACTACTTCATGACCACTGCCCATGTTTAGATGTTGACGCATTTTAAAGTTTTCTCTGTGAGATTGTGTTTTTTGGTACAGAATTCAACTTCCTGCTTTCTCCCAAATTCCAGTGTCATCTATGTCAGAGATGCTTTGTCCATTCTATTTTCAACCGATGTCTTTCCATCTCGTCAACTACCTGTTCTCCTTCTTATTCTGTATTTTAGACTTAAGAACTCTGAGAGGCTGATGACCTGGAAGACAAAGAGTCTCCCAAACATGTTTCTCACTACTGCTGTGGGTACCAACATCTCTGCCTACTGGAGAATCTGGAATTCTGGGATTGCCCAAATTGTGAGGTGCCTGGGACTTTATCCTCCCATACAGATAGAAATTCTACCCATCCCAACTTGGCTTCCAGAGCTACTACCAATTACCTGTGGTAATTCAAGTCTTGATTCTGTAGTTCAAAGTCAAGGCTATAGCCAGAGTGGTTCTTTCCTGGCTCTAGAGCAACCAACCCCTAGATCTGCTCTGGTTTCCATTGACACCTGGAAATCCTTGATATCCTGTGTATAGACAATCATTCTAACCTCTGACATCTTCCTGTGAATTTCAACTTCTGTCTCTGTGTCGCGTCTTTTTCTGACTCTTTTTTCATTTTTAAAAAAATTTTTATTTTTTTAAATTTATTCAAATTACATCCTGATTGTTATCCGCTCACTTACAGAGT